>NW_007259739.1:46207-147513 GCF_000164805.1 Carlito syrichta
CTGCCCAGGCGGGTCTCGAACCTGCGGGCTCAGGCAATCCACTCACCTCAGCCTCCCAAAGGCACAGGATTACAGGCTGAGCCACTGAGCCCGGTTTGAAACATATTTGTATACCTAACCCTTAACTGTACCCCACAACATCATAATAAAAAATATTGATTAAAAAAAAATAAATAGATAATGAATAAGAAAAAAATATAAATAAAGTTAAAAGATGTATCATGGCAATCATATATCATATTAAAGACTTAAAATATATCAAGTAACAACAGGCACAGAAAAAGGTAAAAAACTCAATAATTACAATCAGAAATTTTAGCATTACCATCTTAATAATGAATTGATTGGAAATATGAAAATAACCAAGATAATAAAACTTGAACAACACAGATAACAAATAGAGCTAATAGATGTCCATAGAAATTTGCATACAAAGTAAAGAGAATGCATGCTATTTCCAAGCATCAGATTAATACTTATAAAAAGTAGACCATCTATTAGATTATAAATTCCAGAAGATTCGTATTAGACAGACTCAAATCAATCATAATCCAATACTAATGAAAATTGATAAATATATGTAAGTTAATGTAATATACATGTACCTTTAAATAAATTCATCAAAACCAAAAAAGTGAATGTAAATACACAAATATAAATATAAACAATTCAGCTAAAGAGACTGTAAAAAGACTATCAGATAAGTGCCCACAAAAAAAGAAAAACAATGCTTTAAGACTGATAGAACTTTAATTAGAAAGGCAAAAATTTACACTAATCATAAAATGAATAATATTTTTTATTTTTAGTTTAACACACTGAATAATTAATGATCTGAAAGACAGGTTAGAAGAAAACAAATATTCAGAGTGAATCCCAGAAGGAATTAAAAAAATGAAAAATACTCAAAATAACATGAGACATAGATGACACAGAGAAATTGTGTTCCAAGAGAAACATGGGAAAAAGAATTTTCCCACATTGATTAAACACAAAAAACCCAGAGTTTTATGAACTAATACAAATGCTAAGCAGGATAAATGCAATGAAAATTAAAACATTTTGGTCCATACGTAGAAACACTATTTTTTAAAAAAGGAAGAAACATATTTTTACGGTGAAAGAAGAAAAAAATATAGTGTATTCAAAACGATGAAAGAAAACAATGACCAATCTAGGGAAAAAATTATTTTAAAATGAAGATGAAATAAAGACCTTTATGGACAATCAAACCAAGCAACTTGATCATCAGTAAGTCTGTATAATGATAACACTAAACAATGTTATAACAACTGAAAGTTTATAAGGTTTATCTTCCACACTCAGATAAGGTTTATCTACCCCCACACTCTCCATCTGGGTGATGTTAATAAATGGAGGTAATTTTGTTATTGATATCTTAAGAAATCTTATCTAAAAGAGGGAAAACCAGACCTGGGATAACTTTTAATGGCAAAGAAATAGCATTCACTCATAATTGCCAGGAAGAGGATACTTGCTCATTTTTGTTTTGGACATTAACCACACTTTGTCTGTGTTCAGGTAGATGACAAAGTGGACTTGTGTTTAGCTTGGTCCATCATGAACAGAGAAGTCTTGCCTAATGTTGATGTTCTGTGAAATTGATCATGTTCAATCTAGAACATAGATCTATCTGATAGTACTAGACCCTTTATTTTTCTCTTTCTTAATAGTATTCACATATGAAAACAAGGAATTTAAAATAAATATGTATACAGAAATACTTTCAGGCATACAGTGGTCAACTCAAATACTTTACTTTTAATTGCAATACAAATTTAAGCTAAATAATAACAATGTTGTAGTACATTTTTTCCTGAGTCCTATGTATACATTAACAGACAACATAATTATATATGGTTGCAGTGGAAGATTTTAAAATAAAATAAATCATTGTAGCTTTATATTGTGCATTTCTGACTTTAAAATCTTACTGGAATGTTTTTTAACTTGTTTCTCTAAGATGTTTTAAAATATTTTTTCCAGTAAACTTGTCAGTAAAAGAAAAACAAGTAATTGGCATAAAAATGAAAGAAAAATTAATCAGTTGAAAATATTGTAATGTTATGGAGCTGAAGTTCTCATTTAAGACACCTGGGAGAATAAAAGTGTCAAGTAGTTTACAGTTTAATGGAAACAATAGAACAGCCTACAGACATTATAGAATTTAATTGCCAAAAGTTTCTTGACTGAGGTTCAGAAGATTTAAGCAAATAACCATGGTTCACATAGCTACTTATTTGTAGAATCCATATCTAGACCCAGGTATAGATTCCAGAACCTATCTACTTTGCATGACACAGTGACAGAATTTATCTTACACATGAAAACAGGCAAGCAAGCAAGAGTAGCAAAATTCATGGAAGAAAAGGAAAAACATGATTAAAGCATACAGAGCTTATTCAAAATAATTTGACTGAAACACGTGGTTGGTTGTGGGAGGAAAATTCTTTTCAAAAACTCTAACTATAAATGGAAAGTAGGTCTAAAGTAGTTGAACTTTTCTTAGGCATTGAGAACCACTGATAGCCAGTGGAATTCGATTATAAAAATATCTGTTTTGAATGGTTAGTATGAACAAAGTAACTGAATAGAAAATAAAGGCAAAGAGACCCATTAAGTATGGCAACAATAAAGAAAAACCTGGCATGAATTTAAAAACATTTTCTGTAACTCTCAAGAACTGAAAGATCATCAAAAGAAATAGAAAATATTAATACCCAACTGCCTGCCATGTTTTTAATTTCAGGTGGGACTATTACCTTGGGAGCACTTCAGACAGTAATTCAGTTTTATGGGCTCTAGTCTAAGATGTCCAACAGGAAGCATCTCATGAAACCCTCTCTCAAAAAGAGTAAGTGAATATCAGCTCTTCAGAAGACCATCTGGAAGACCACATTCAAGTTCATCAGAAAAAACGTCTAGGACCAACTGAGAGCAAAGGAAAGCAAGCATGAACAGTCTGCAGAACTGAACCCAGAGTGGAACCAGGAGAGAATTCCCCATGAAAGGAAGAGGTGAATGAGAGAATTCCTTTGGGTTTCACAGAGCAACCACCAACCTCTGCAACCCTAGTCACAAGAGAGGTTCCCTAACACCTCCCCACATCTGGCCAAGCACAAGAAGTTACCCAGAGTGTCTGGTCAGAGGTGTTACTCAAGTCCATTTGGAGCTCAGTGACTCTTGTTCCCTGAGAGGTACCATGCAGCTGCCACCACCTCCACTAAAGAAGGAAGCCAGGAGCATATATGCATCCTCAGGACTGATGCTGCTGTCTGTACTGTGCCACCTCACCATCATGCAATATAATCATATAGTAAACCTGACCATGCACCCTTTGAATCTAAAATAAAATTAAAAAGTAAATTTTATTGATTCCCTTTTGCAATCATTACAAATATAAATACATATTGTAAACAGTGCTTTTTATACTTCTGCAATTTTTAGATAGACAAAAGAAAGTTAATTAAGGATGAATATGGAAAGTTAAAAGAAGTACATTGTTATCTATGTTAGCAGTTTTTCAAGGCTTGTCTTAACCCCATATTACAAATATCACCTCATTTAATACAATTTCTGATGTAATACACTACCATATCTTCATTTAACAGAGAAATAAACTTAGGAGTAGACAGGGCAAGTAACTTATTCAAGGTAACAAGTTAGTGGACAATGAACCTGGGTTTTAATTCAGATAGTAAATATTCAAAGACTACTCTTAAAATCATTGTACAAATTCAGTCATAACTGTAAAAAGGAAGACATTAAATTCAGGTAAAAGGATAAGGAAAAAGTCTCAACAGGAATGTAGCTTCAATGTCAACTTCAAGATGAAGAGAATTTCAACAAGCAGAAATAATAATGCAAATATTCATTTAGAGAGAAATAAGAGTCAGAATAGGAGTCCAAATCATAAAGGGATAATTATATAGGGATATCATTCCCTATATAAATGGTAGATAAAATGATGAGGTAAGTAATATTTAATACTTTTACTTCCTCATAATTACCAAAAAAATCTGTTACTCAGTAGATTGAAACATTGCTTATTATTTTTTTCTGTAAATTCCATGCATAAGGTTTTTATTGTGTGGGAACAAGTATGATTTTTCCATATTCACATAAGGTAAATTTTTATTTGAAAGAATGTAGTTAAATAGATTATTAAATAATCAGAGAAGGTGCATAGGTCCAATCAAACATAATTGGAAGGCTTAAGTAAAAATAAATTTAATTTAACATATATTTTTAATGTCTATTATATGCAAGGCATTAGAACCATTGCAAAAATGTATAATACACAATTCTGTCTTTGAGGAGACAATAACACAGTGGCAGGTTAAATAAGAATACAGATAATGATAACATGATGACTTCCAGTAAGGTGTACAAATTCAGTCATAATTGTAAAAAGGAAGACATTAAATTCAGGTGAAAGGATAAGGAAAAAGTCTCTTCAAGATGAAGAGAATTTCAACAAGCAGAAATAATGCAAATATTCATTTAGAGAGAAATAAGTCAGAATAGGAGTCCAAGTCATAAAGGGATAATTCAGTGTGTCTGAAGGGCTTACTCATTTGGAGCATAGCAGAATGTTATATAAAATATCCTAAGAAAGCCAGGCTCAGTGGCTCAGCCTGTAATCCCATGCCTTTGGGAGGCTGAGGTGAGTGGATTGCCTGAGCCCGCGAGTTTGAGACCCGCCTAGGCAGTGAGACCTCATCTCTACAATAAATCAAAAAATCAGCCGGGCGTGGTAGCGCATACCTGTAATTCCGGCTACTTGGAAGGCTGAGGCGGAAGGATCGCCGGAGTCCAGCAGGTGGAGGCTGCGGTGGCCAGGAGCGGCCACTGCACTCCAGTCTGGGTGACAGAGTGAGACTCCAACTCAAAAAAAAAAAAACCTAAGAAAAGTCTGAGACATTTGTATTTAGATAGGGAATAGACCACTACAAGTCTTTGTTTCATTTAGAGAGTAGTGCTAAGGGTAAAGTAGGTGGAGAATGGGAGAGATTTCTCAAGTAAAATAATTTTGATGTATAGATGAGGGTTAGAGAAGAGAGACATATCAAGAGACATTGAATAATGAGCGATCAAGAAAGATATTCTAACTAGCAATCACAGAGTAATCAAGCACAACAACAAAGAAAAAGTTACTGTGTTAAGAAATTATTTAATTTAAAGCTGTGGTGAGATATCCATGTAAATGCTCAACATGCATTTGAAAGTTTGGACCTAGATATCAATGATATTGACTGGGAACTGGCTCTGATGATTGAAAATATGGGAGTAACTCTAAGAATGAGTTAGCACCAAAAAGTTGAATACATATCCTTAATAGATGATCTCTCTTAAGAAAGTAGAAAATAAATTAATAGCTTGCAAAAGAAAAAAAGAAGTATAATTAACAAACCCTACAGGAAAAAAAGGCCTGTTATATCTGTCATGGAAAAGGAGTTACAAGATTAAGAGTGCTCTAATTAAAGTAATATAGGATATAAACTGAGAAAAGGGCATTGCAGTTAAAGATTCTGAGGTAGTGAAGAAACAAGTTACTATGTGATTACAATTGTTAAAAAAAAAAAGATGAATTCTATTGACAACCACATAAACTGGTGAAAGAACACTAAACCTCACATTGGGCTCCAGCCCCAGTTGGCACCCTAGATTGCAGCCTGGGGAAGTCCTGAGAAGAGTCCTGATCAAAGGAAATTGTGACATAATAAAGGAGAAATAAAGATTGCAGAGCTGCTTCTATTTAACAAGCCATTGGGAACCCTAGATCCTCAGATGGTGAAGGGATTTGAGAGAGAATTGTGAGCATTTCACCCCAGTAACTCCACCTGAAAAATCCCAAATGAAAGATTGCTTCTGAAAAAGACTTAAGGTTATATTGCTAATAATAAAAACTGCATAAACTACAAATTGATTAGAAATAAATATCCCCATTTCACGAAACAAAGATGGTGGAGTAGAGGCTTTCAAGTGTGCCTCACCCATTAGAACATTATGAGATAGTGTGGAAAGACCAACACAGTGAGCCCCAATTAAAGAAGGAAAATGGATATTCATCAAAATGGCAAAGGATAGCTCAGATCTCTGGGAGGGAAAGATGGATAAATAGTTACTGTGACAAAATTCTGCAGAGAAATGTGGATGCTACCCTAGAATATGGGAGGAGACTTTATATTCTCCTCTGAGATGTATCTTCTAAACAGGAATCTGATTAACAGGCCATGGGAGACCACCTCATTTTTCCTGGTCCCTGGAGCTGTCTCAAGAGGAGGCTAAGACCTGGTGAGAGGAAAAGGCACTCAGTAAATCATAGCTCTCCCAAATCCAGAACAGAGAGGAAGACACCATTTTTGACCTGGGTCCATTTTCTGAGCAACAGTAACCACTGCAAGTACTCAGGGCTCTGCCCAGAGATAAGGCTGCTCACTCTGGAGCAAGAGAGAAGCCTCGCACAGCTGGAGTAGGGCAGGGAGAATGGACATCACCCAAGGGTTCGGAGTCAGACCTGGGCTCATAAAAGCCTATGACTGAGAGCAATAGGGAATACCTTAAAGCTGTTTCCTACCCAGAAAGAGACAGATTGCCAGGGTCAGATTGTCATCTGAGAATCAGTCTCTATGTGTTACCACCTGCATGCCCCACTCTACCCTCCCCACTAGGAAGTTGTGGCAAGGAACTCCAGCAATACCAAGAAACACCCAGAATAATGACCTAAATGACAAAAGCCTAGCTAGGGTCCCACACTCTGGAGCCTCTATCCTGAGCAGAAGGAGAGTTTCAGTAGTTGCAGTTTCTCATGAATAGTGAGTCCTGCAGCCAACATCGTTTTTGAAACCTGGAACTCTTCAGTGAGCACAACTGTTAAGAATCCCACCGGGCTCAGTGGCTCAGCCTGTAATCTGGTGCCTTTGGGAGGCTGAGGTGAGTGGATTGCCTGAGTCTGCGGGTTCGAGACCCACCTGGGCAACTTGGCGAGACCTCCTCTCTACAATAAATCAAAAATTAGCCGGGCATGGTAGCGCACGCCTGTAGTTCCAGCTACTTGGAAGGCTGAGGCGGAAGGATCGCCGGAGCCCAGCAGGCCGAGGC
The DNA here is from genome assembly GCF_000164805.1 of Carlito syrichta. Classification (NCBI taxonomy): domain Eukaryota; kingdom Metazoa; phylum Chordata; class Mammalia; order Primates; family Tarsiidae; genus Carlito; species Carlito syrichta. Next base: position 53,333 of record NW_007259739.1, read on the forward strand.
TGCAGTGGCCAGTAGCGACCACTGCACTCCAGTCTGGGCAACAGAGTGAGACTCCAACTCAAAAAAAAAAAAAAGGAAAAAAGAATCCCAGTCTTTCTTCCAGGCTAGCTGGGGTATCATGCTCCAGCAATACTAAGGAAAAGAAGAGAACCCCCTCCCACTCCCACACAACTAAGAGGAAAAAAACGTAAGTAGCAGGAGACCTGCAGAAGGAACTTCATCCTTTCTGCACTTAAATTAGCATCCTGAGTGGTAAGAGTTCCTGATACTGTGATTTTCCCTGGATAGAGTGGCTAGAGAGACCTGGAGCTAAGATCAGTTCTGTGACCTGGAATCAAACTGCAGGGGTCATCATGGGGCATCATAGTCTGCCTCTCAAGTCTGTCAGGAAAGTATGCCCCCAGAACCAAGGATTAAGCAGCCCTAATTTCTACACATCCAGATTAATAACCTAAAATGCCCTACCCCTCTTATGCAACAAGGCCTCCTGTGCTCCATGTCCTACCACACACAATCACCTGAAGTAGGAGTCTGAGCCACCTCTCCCACTGGGAGTAGAGCCCTTGGTGCTGCACTGCTCTCTCTAATCAATACCTGGACATATCCCAGGTACCTGGAGTTCCTACTCTTCTAGATTAGGTGTTCAAGTCACCATCCTTCTCTGGAGAAGAGAACCTGAGGCAGCAGAGGTCCCCTAACACCTCACCAAGGCACACTCTGGGGACTCAGAGGCCTCACACCAGAACCTGCCTCAGGAAAGGTGCCAATGCACGACATCAGTGGACCCATAGGTGGACCTGCTCAGTTTGGCCCCACTCATCTTTGTTCTCTCCTCCCTGGGACTGAACTGGGTTCATAGATGACAGTACACTTCATAGACTAGCTCAGTGCTGAGAAAACAGAGTGCTTTTCCCAGTAAACAAGGATCAAATAAATACTCATTCACATAAACAGTAGCAAAACCAAATTCAACAGCACATCAAAAAATGTATTCATCATGACCAAGTTGGTTTTATTCTAGGCATGCAAGGATGGTTTAATATCCGCAAATCAATAAATGATGAATTCATCACTTAAATAGAAGCAAAAATAAAAACCATATGATCATCTCAAAAGATATAAAAAAGATTTTCCTCAAAATCAATATCCCTTCACAAAAAAGATTTTCCTCAAAATCAATATCCCTTCACAAAAAAGATCTTCAGCAAACTGGGCATTGAAAGCACATATCTCAAAATAATAAGAGCCACATAATACAAACTCACAGTCAATGTCATATTTAACCAGACAAGTTTAAAACATTCCTTCTAGAATAGAAACAAGACAAGGATGTCCACTCTCACCACTCTTATTCAGCATCATAATGGAAGACTTAACAAAAGCAATCTGGCAAAACAAACAAAAAAAAGGCATCCAAATTAAAAAAATAGAACATCAAACTATCCCTGTTTGTGGATGACTTTATTATATACCTATAAAACCCTAAAGACTCCTCCAAGAAGCTTCTATACCTGATAAATGACTTCAGTAAAGTATCAGTATGCAAAATTTATATACAAAAATCTGTAGTATTACTATGCACCAACAATATTCAAGCCAAGAACCAAATCAACTTAATTCCATTCATACTAGCCACAAAAAAATTAAAGTACCCAAGAATACATCTAACTAAGGAGGTGAAAGATCTCTGCAAGAATATCTACAAAGTACTAAGTACTGATGAAACAAATTATAGATGGCACAAACAAATGGAAAAATATTCTATGGTCATGGATTGGAAGAATCAATATTGTTAAAATGACCCTACTGCCCAAAGCAATACACAGATACAATGTAATCCCAATCAAAATACCAACTACACTCTTCATAGAACTAGAAAAAACAACCTTAAAATTTATACGGAACCAGAGAAGAGTTTAAATAACCAAAGAAATTCTAAGCAAAAAGAACAGTTGTGGAGGCATCACACTGCCTGACTTCAAATTATTGTATAATGCTATAGTAACTAAAACAGCATGGTACTGGTCCAAGAATAGACAGGCCAGTGGAACAGTATAGAGAACCCAGAAATAAACTGCATTACTACAATCAACTGGTTTTCAGCAAAGCTGACAAAGGTAAGCAATGGTGAAAGGACACCCTATACAATAAATGGTGCTAGGAAAATTGACTAGCCGTATGCAGAAAAATGAAACTGGACACTGCCTCTCACCATTACAGACATGAACTCAAGATGGGTTAAATACTTAAATGTAAGATGTGACCCTATAAAAATAGAATAAGAAAACCTAGGAAACACTCTTCTGTATATTAGCCTATGCAAAGAATTTATGAAGAAGACCACAAAAACAATTGTAACAATAACAAAAATTTAAAAATGGAACTTAATTAAACTGAAAAGTTTCTGCCCTCCAAAAGTAACAATCGACAGAGTGAATAGAAAACTTGCTGAATAGGATAAAATATTTGCAAATTACTCCTCAGGCAAAGGACATTAAAAAAACAAATAAGCTCTTCAAAAAGTGGACAGAGGGCATGAATAGACATTTCTCAAAAGAAGACACACAAGTGCCGTGGCCTTTGGCACCTAAAGGGGTGAAGGACACAAGTGGACAACAAATGTGAAAAAAATGCTCAACATCACCAATCATCTGAAAGTGCAAATTAAAACCAAATGAAACACCTCATATCAGTCAGAATGACTGTTATTAAAAAGTCAAAAAACAACAGATGTTGGCACAGTTTCAGAGAAAAGGAAATGCTCATTTGCTGTTGGTGGAATTGTAAACTAGTTCAACTGCTATTGAAAATAGTATAGAGAGTTCTCAAAGAACTGAAAAATGATTTACCATTTGACCCACCAATCCCACTACCAGGAACCTAGCCAAAGGAAAATAAATCAATATATAAAAAAGGTATTTATACTCATATGTTTGTTGTAGCACTATTTACAATAGCAAAATCATGGAACCAACCTAAGTGCCCACCAACAATTGACTGGATAAAGAAAATGTGGTGTGTATACATTATAGAATACTGCATAGCCATAAAAATGAATGAAAGTATGTCCTTTGCAGCAACATGGATGGAGCTGGAGATCATCATCCTAAGTAAACTGACTTAGATACAGAAAACCAAAAACCACATGTTCTCACTAAGATACAGGATCTAAATGCTCACAAAGATAGAAATAATAGATACTAGGACACCAATAAGGAGGGTGGTGGGAAGAAGCTTAGGATTCAGAGAACCTATTGCACTACACTGTTCACTATCTGGGAAATGAAACTACCTGAGGCTCAATGCCCAGTACTACACTGTATGTCCATGTAACAAACATGTACGTGTACCCCCAAATCTATATTTAAAAAAGATTGTGAAGTAATAATTGACCTTTCATAAAGGCATTGCTAAAATGGGATAACTGAATAAATAGTATATATAGGAGGTTTGAGAAAACTAGTGGAATTTAGTTTTAATTAAAGTAAAAAAAAAGCTGACTTCAAAAGTTGATTTTATTAGATAAGGAAATTTTTGTATGCAGAAAGAAATCAAGATATAAAGGAAGGAATATATATGTAAGAGAATGGTTGGTGAGTCAAGAAGTGGGAGCCAAGAATAGAAACAATTGGAAAAAGGCACTGTCCCTTGATAAAAACAGGAATTCAAAGAAGGTAATGTTTCAGATAACTTGAAGAAGTATATATTGAATTAACACGATATTTTCAATTAGCTATTGCGACACAATAAAGCCACAATCCTGGCTCAGGTTTTGTAGAGATTTGAGGACACTGCTCAGACGGATGAGATATAAAAGAAATAAAAGTTGCATACAAAGATTTCCAAATAACAGTAAAGTATCAGCTGAGATTGGATAATGTGAATTCCAAATGAATATGCTAAAGATGATTTCAATACTTCTGAGGGAACATCCAGGGTCTGGAATAGAAGTGGAGATGTTGGCAATGAGCTGATACATAAATCTAAACATCCCAAAGTTATCAATCAGGACAAGTCAGTTAATACTATTGTTTAAGTATTTTGTATTCTTACTAATTTTTGTCTACATATTGTACCAGTTACTGAAAGACAAGTATTGAACCACCAACAATAATTGGGATTTATCTATTTATTTCAATTCTGCCAGTTTTTGATGTATGTATTTTGAACCATTGTAAAATAGATATATTATTGTTGCTATGTCTGTTTGATCAATCAACCCCTTCATTATTATAAATTGTCCCTCTTTACCCTATGATGTTCCTTGTGACGAATTATACTTTTTCTGAATTAATTAAGCATTTTACATTTTTAACTCTTATCAGTGTCTTTGTATATAATGTGCCCCATTTGCATAATCAAAATTACAATAAATATCTTTTGAATGTTCCCAGATACTTGGCATTTAATATTAAACAAAAGTGATTAAGATCATGAAGTTTATTACATCACTTATTCTCCACTAATTAAGCAACCAAATTAGTCAGAAGTCTTCCAAAAACAGAACGGAGCTAAAGAAAGCCCATCATTCTTTTAAATCATGTGAGATATATGAGTTAAAACTAACCTCAAAATAAAAAAAGAATTCTACAATAATTTATTTTTAATTCATTTTTAATTTTAGATTCAGAGAATACAAGTGTATTTGCTGCATAAGCATATTGTGTACTGGTGAGGATTGGGCTTCTGGAATCCCCCTTCCCTAAATAGTGGACATTCCACCTAATAGGTAGTTTTTAAACCCTTGCCTCATCATCCCCCATTGGTGTCCCAGTGTGTATTATTTCCATGTTTACTTCCATGAGTACCCATACCCATTGTTTCACTCACACATGTAAACGAGAACATGTGATATTTTATTTTCTGTTTCTGAGTTAGTTCACTTAGGATAATGGCTTCCAGCACTACCTATGTTGCTGCAAAAAGCATGGTTTCTTTCCTTTTTGTGGCTGCATTCTTTTCCGTGGTAAGTATATACCATATTTTCTTTATCCAGTCAATTACTGATGGGCGCTTATGTTGCTTCTATGACTTTGGAATTGTGAATATATCTATGATGAACATATGAGTTCAGCTGTCTTTTTAAAATATGATTTTTTTCCCTTTGAGTAGATACTTAGTAGTTGGATTGCTACATCAAATGGTAGCTTTATTTTTAATTCTTTGTGAAATCTCCATACAGTTTTCCATAGAGGTTTAGCTAGATTACATTTCCATCAACAGTGTATGAGTGTTCCCTTTTCTCTGCCTCCATGCCAACATCTGTTGTTCTTTGACTTTTTAATGATATCCATTCAGACTGTTGTAAAATGATATCTTGTGTTTTTAATTTGCATTTATCTGATAACTACTGGTTTTGAGTGTTTTTTCATATGTTTATTGGCCACTTGTATGCCTTGTTTTGAGAAATTCATTTATGTCTTTTGTCCACTTTTTAATAGGGTTGTTTGTTTTTTCATGTTGAGCTGTTTGGGTTCTTTATAAATTCAGGATAGTAGTTCCTTGTCAGAGGCATAATTTGCAAATATTTTCTATCATTTTGTAGGTTTTCTGTTTACTCTGTTGATTAATTCTTTTGCTGCAGAGAGACTTTTTGGCTTAATTAAGTCCCACTTGTGTATTTTTGTTTTTATTGAATTTGCTTTTGGTATTTCTTTATAGTTTCCCCAAATTCGAAATTCAGAGAATCTATTAAAACATGAAAACAAATGAAGAAGCAGTAAGGAACCCAAACTATAAATGACAAAGAATACCTAGCACATATGAAATGTATGTCCAGAATGGATGAAGCAGAAACTTAAATATTCTCAGGTTGCAGAATATTCGTGATTTTCCTATAAGCAAGTGCCCAGGTCCAGGAAGACCCATTCAGGGATCCTTTGATTATAATAAAGAGAATCTGGCAATGAGGAAGTGAAATATATACCTGCAGAGACCAAGCTTGACAGAACAGAATGGAAACAGAGCTAGACCTGAAGCAAGGATCCAGCTGATGATGTTTGTTTTTTTGTTTGTTTTTCACTCGACTACTTGCCATTCAAAATAAGATTGTGACCATTGTGAAAGGATTTCTATTTATAGTTTAATTCTCATAGCATGTATACATAGCAAAGATTTGTTTTTATTTTAAAGATGTGGGGTACAATTCAGGATTAGGTTTACATGTAGACATCATACAGGTAAAGATTGGGCCTCCGTTTAGTCCCCACTTCACCTGGTTTGAAATTAGGTATGCTTATTGATGTTATGTCCTTCCCAACCCTGGCAGTTCTGGCTCCTGCCAAGCCCTTTCTTACAGTATTATGGTAAATATTCCGGGTCTGCTTATGAGTGAGAACATATGGTACTCAGTTCTTTGTTTCTGTGATAGATCACTGAGTATTATAGACTCTAACTCCATCCAAGTTGCTGCAAAGTTCATAATTTTGTCCTTCTTTATGGATGCATAATATTCTATCATGTACATGTACCACATTTTTTTTTAATCCAGTTCACTACCAATGGGCAGTATGGTTGGTTCCATGTTTTTGCTATTGTGTGTAGTTATACAATATATATGCATGTGCAGGTATCTTTTTTGTAGAATGATTTGAGTTTCTCCGGGTATATTCTCAGTAGGGGAATTGTTGGGTTATATGGAAGGTCAATTTCTGTTTCTTTTAGAAATCACCACACTGTTTTCCAAAGAAGTTGAACTAGTTTGCATTCCTCCTAACAGTGTAGAAGTGTTCCCTTTGCTCTGCATCCTTGCCAGCATCTGCTGTTTTTTGTTTTATTAAGGATGGCCATTCTTAGCGGGGCTAGGTATCTCTATGTGGTTTTGATTTGCATTTATCTGATGATTAGTGAGGCTGTGCACTTTTTCATGTGTCTGTTGGCTGCAGACACAAACAAATGGAAAAATACTCCGTTCTCATGGATAGGAAGAATCAACATTTTTAAGATGTCAATCCTACCAAAGACAATCTACAGATTCAACACAACACCCATTAAATTACTGACATCATTCTTCTCAGACCTGGAAATGACGATACTGAAATTCATATGGAAGCATAAATGACCATGGATGGCCAAAAAAAAAAAAGAAAGAAAAGAAATACTCAGCAAAAGAAATAAAATAGGAGATATCACACTTCCAGACTTTAAACTTTATCAGAAGGCAACAATAATCCAAAGAGCCTGGTATTGGTACGTGGACAAGCATGTAGACCAGTGCAACAGGAAAGAGATCCTGGAAGCAAGACCTTAACATCACAACCAACTTATCTTCAACAAAGCCTCCACTAACAGCCATTGAGGAGAGGAGAACTTATTCAGTAGATGCTCCTGGGAAAACTGGCTGACAACATGCAGAAAATTAAAACAAGACCCCTACCTATCGCCACACACACACACACACACACACACACACACACACACACACACACACACACAACTCCAAATAGATCAAAGACCTAAATGAAAAACCTCAAACTATAAAAATCTTAGAAAACACAGAATATACCCTATGGGAATCAGAATAAGCCATCAATTCCTGAACAAAACCCCAGATGCCAATGCTATAAGAGATAAGATAGACAAGCGGGACCTCATCAAACTGAAAAGCTTCTACAAAGCAAAAAAGAAAAAGACCCATCAAGATAGTGGGAGACAGCCCACAGAATGGGAAAAAATATTTGCCAAATGTATATCTGAGAAAGGCCTAACATCCAGTATCTACAAGGAAATCAAACGCAAGGAAAGGAAAAAAACAAACAGCCCCATTAAAAAGTGCGTGAGGCCGGGCTCGGTGACTCAGTCTGTAATCCCAACACTTTGGGAGACCAAGGCAAGTGAATTGCCTGAGCGTGTGGGTTCAAGACCCACTTGGGCAACTTGATGAGACCTCGTCTCTACAATAAATAAAAAACTAGCCAGGCGTGGTAGCGTGCACCTGTAGTTCCGGCTACATGGAAGGCTGAGGTAGAATGGTCGCTGGAACCCAGCAGGTTGAGTCAGTGTGCCACTGTACTCCAGTCTGGGCGACAGAGTGAGGCTCCAACTCAAAAAAAAATAAGTGGGTGAAAGACATGAATAGAACAAAGATATGTTGATCACCTTATATTTCTATTGTTGAAACATTTCATCAATTTATTTTATAATTTATCATAGTTATATTTAGAAGTGTCTCTTTATTCTAAGTATGAAATCATATTTGCAATAGGTTTTCTCTTCGTTTCACTTTTTTTTGCCATAGCCACATGCTTCTATTAACTAGAACCTCCAAATAGTGTTGACCTACCTGTGAATACTTCCTCTTCCATCAACCACACATCAGTACCAGATGGTACTGATACATCTAAGATAATAGTAAAACAGGAAAAAATATACAAACAACAATAGCCTATATTGTCCTGAGTCCTATGCAGAACAACAAGTCACCTTTCTGCTATTTCTTAAGAATGAAAACTTAATTCTCTAATATTGATACCATCTTCTGCCCTATTTAACAAATGGTGCTGGGAAAACTGGCTAACCATCTATAGAAGAATGAAACTGCATCTATTCCTCTCAATATATAAAATTTTAACTCAAGATGGATTAATGGCTTATGCATATGTTCTTAAACTATAAAAATTCTAGGAGAAAGTCTAGGAGTACTCTTCTAAACTTAAGCCATGGCAAAAAATTCATGATCAATACCTCAAAAACAGATGCAACAAAAACAAAAATGGATAACTTGGACCTAATCTAACTAAAGAGCTTCAGCACAGCAAAAGAAACCATCTACAGTGTAAATAGGCAACCTACAGAATGGGAGAATATATCTGCAAACTATGCATTTGACAAATAACTAATATCCAGAATCTATAAAGAACTCAAAATAAATTGACAGGAAAAAAGTAGTCACATCAAAAGTGGACAAAGAACATGAACAGACATGTCTTAAAGGAAGACATACAAGGGTTCAACAAACATAAAAAATGGTCAGCATCATGAGTCATCATAGAAATGCAAATCAAACCCATAATGAACTATCATCTCACACCAGTCAGTATAGCTACTATTGAAAGATCAACCGGGCTTGGTGGCTCAGCCTATAATCCCGCGCCTTTGGGAGGCTGCGGTGAGTGGATTGCCTGAGCCCACGAGTTCGAGACCCACCTGGGCAGCGAGACCTCAACTCTACAATAAATAAAAAAATCAGCTGGGCGTGGTAGCGCATGCCTGTAATTCCAGCTATTTGGAAGGCCGAGGCGGAAGGATTGCCGGAGCCCAGCAGGTTGAGGCTGCGGTGGCCGGCAGCAGCCACTGCACTCCAGTCTAGGTGACAGAGACTCCAACTCAACCAAAAAAAAAAAAAAAGAAAGATAAAAAAACAGATGTTAGCAAGGTTGTGGAGAAAAGCGAATGTTTATATATAGTTGGTTGCTATGTAAGCTAGTTCAACACCTATGGAAAGCAGTTTGGAGATTGGTCAAAGAACTAAAAATAGATTTACCATTTGACTCAGCAATCCTACTACTGAGTATATATCCATAAATCCTGCTGCTGATTTCCCAGCAGAAGAAGAAGCCAGAAGAAATTGGGGTCCCATCTTGAATCTCTTCAAACTGAATAACTGCAAGCCTGTATCCCAAAAGTGTTTCACAAATGAAAGATAAATGAATGATTTCTGAGACAAGCACATTCTGAAGGAATTGGTCACAAATAGACCAGTTCCACAAGAAATATTCAAAGGAGTTCTAAATACTGCAAGAAAGGGTAAAAAAAGAAACCAGCAGGAAATTGCTAGATATTATAAAGCTCACAGGGCTTATAGAACACCACAAAAGAGATGGGGAAAAAAGCGGCCAGGTTATAATCAACATGATGAATGGAACACCTTACATATTATTACTAACTCTGAATTTATATGTTATCAATGTACTATTAATATATTGATTGACAAAATAGATTTTTTAAAAATCCAAACATCTACTGCCTTCAAGAAATCCACTTAACATACAAAGATTCCCATAGACTCAAGATAAAGAGATGAAAAAAAATTCCACACCAATGAAAACCAAAAATGAACAAGGGTAACCAGTCTTATAACAGATATAACAGACATTAACAACAATGAAAAACACTAAGAAGGTTATTATATAATAAGAAAGGAATCAATCCAACTAACAGATATTACAGTTTTAACTACATATGCACCCAACACCACAGCTCCAAGCTTTGAAAAACAAATTCTAGAAGACCTAAGGAAAAAAATAAACAACAATACAATAACAGTGAGAGACCTCAACACTCCATTGACAACAATTGACAGATCATCAAGGCAAAAAGTCAATAATGAAACACTGAATTTAAACTGAACCCTAGAGCAAAATAAACCTAACAGATATCTACAGAATTCTACACCCAAAATATGCAGAATATCTGCAATATCTACAGAATATGCATTTTTTCATAAGTTTTCATGGAACATTTTCCAACACAGATCCTATTATAGGCCACAAATTAAGTCTCAATAAATTTTAAAAAATCAAAATCATATCAAGCACCTTCTCAGACCACAGTGGAATAAAATTAGAAATCAACTCCAAGAAAAACTCTCAAAACCAAAAAGCTACATGGAAATAAACAGTCTTCTCCTGAAGATCTTTGGGTCAAAAATGAAATCAAGATAGAAATTTTAAAATTCCTTGAAATTAACAAAAACAATGACACTAGTTATCAAAACCTTGAGACATAGTCATAGCTGTGCTAGAGGAAAAGTTATAGCACTTAATGCCCACATTAAAAGATTTAAAGATCACATATTAACAACCTAATGTCACACTTCAAGGAATTAGAAAAGCATTAACAAATCAATCCAAAAATTAACAGAAACAACAAAGATAAGAGCAGAATTAAACAAATTAAAACAAGCAACAATACAAAGGATCAATGAAACAAAAAAGATAAAACAAAATTGATAGACCACATCTAGATTAATTATCAAGTGAAGAGTGAAGACTAAGATTAGCTCAATCAGAAATGAAAATGGACACATTACAAATGATTCCACAGAAATAGAAAAGATCTTCCGAAATTATTATGAAGACTTCTATGCAAACAAGGTAAAAGTAATGGATAAATTCTTCTTCTTTTTTTTTTTTTAATTGAGTTGGAGTCTCACTCTGTCGCCCAGACTGGAGTGCAGTGGTCGGTCCCGGCCACCGCAGCCTCGATCTGCTGGGCTCCGGTGATCCTTCCGCATCAGCCTTCCCAGTAGCTGGAATTACAGGCGCGTGCTACCATGCCCGGCTAATTTTTTGATTTATTGTAGAGGTGAGGTTTTGCCTGCCCAGGCGGGTCTCGAACCCAAGGGCTCAGGCAATCCACTCACCTCAGCCTCCCAAAGGCGCGGGATTACAGGCTGAGCCACTGAGCCCGGCTGGATAAATTCTTGAAAACATACAACTCCTCATTCTTGAATCAGGAGGAAATTAAAACCCTGAACAGAACAATAACAAGCAATGAGAGTGAGTCAGTACTTAAATCTTCCAACAACAACAACCAAAAAAGTCCAGGAGCCGATGGACTTGCAGCTGAATTCTACCACACTTCCAAAGAAGAACTGGTACCAATTTTACTGAAGCTATACTATAAGAGTGAAAAGAAGGGGATTCTTAAATTATTTTATGAAGGCATTATCAGTCTAATGCCAAAGCCAGGAAAAGAAATGACCAAAAAAGAAAGAAGAGAAAAGAAAACTAAAGATGAATAGCCCTGATGAACATAGATGCAAGACTCCTTGACAAAATACTAGGAGACTGAATTCAACAGCACGTAAGAAAAAATAATCGACCATGATGAAGCAAATTTTATCCCAGGGATGTCAGGATGGCTCAACATGTACAAATCAATAAGTGTGATTCACCACATAAAAAGAATTATAAACAAAATTCATATGAGCTTTCAAATAGATGCAAAACAAGCATTTGAAAAAAATTAGCATCTCGTCATGATAATAAACCCTCAGCAAAATAGGCATGGAAGGAACATTACTCAAAATAATAAAAGTCATATACAATAAGCCCACAGTCAATGTCATCCCGGGTGGAGAAAAGGTGAACACATTCTCCCTCAGAATTGAAACAAGGCAAGGATTCCCACTTCTACCACTCCTGTGTTGAATAGAGTACTGGAGGTTCTAGCAGGAGCAATCAAGAAAGAAAAAGATGCAAAAAGGTATCCATATTGGAAAAGAAATCAAGCTATTTATGTATGTCAATAGTATGATATTATACCTAGAGAATTCTAAAGACTCCTCCAAAAGACTCCTGGTCTTGATAAATCAATTCAGTGAAGACTCGGGATACAAAATAAACACGCACAAATCAGTAGCATAAATAGTAACCAAACTGAAAATTAAATCAAGAACTCAATTCCATCTACAAGAACTGTCAAAAAGCTAAAATACCTAGAAATATTATTTAACTAAGGAGATGAAAGATCTCTACAAAGATAACTACAAAACATCGATGAAAAAAATGGTAGTGGACACAAATAGAAAAACATTTCATACTCACAGATTACAAAAATCAGTGTTATTAAAATGATTACATTATCCAAAGTAATCTACAGATTCAAAACAATCCCTATCAAAATGACAGTATCATTTTTCACAGAATTGGAAAAAAAAATCCAATAGTTCATATGGAACCAAAAAAGAGCCAGAATAGCCGAAGCAATTCTAAACAAAAAGAACCAAGCTGGACACATAGCATTACATGACTTCAAATTATACTACAAGCCTGTAGCAATCAAAACAGCATTGCACTGGTACAAAAGAAGACACATGGATCAGTGCAACAGCAAAAAAAGAATAATAATCAACAGAGTAAAATGGGAGAAAATATTTGCAAACTAGACATCTAACAAAGGACTAATATCCAGAATCTACAAAGTATTCAACAAACCAACAAGAAAAAGACAAGTGGTCCATTAAAAAGTAGGTAAATGACATAGCAGATATCTCTCAAAAGAAGATACAAGTGGCCAACAAGCATATGAAAAATGTTTAACTTTACTAATTATCATTTTGGGAAGTTATCGAATTAATTGGCATATAAATTATTCATAGTAGTCTCTTATGGTCCTTTGTATTTTTGAGATATCAATTGTAATGTCTCCTCTTTTATTTCTGATTTTGAATCTTTTTCTCTTAGTCTAGCTAAAGCTTTGTTGATTTGTTTATTATTTTAAAAGCAGTTCTAAATTTATATAATCTTTCCTATTGTTTTTCTATTCTCTATTTCTTTTACTTATGCTCTGCTCCTTGGATTCTTTCTACTAACTTTGAACTTAGTTTTTTCCTCTTTTTCTAGTTTCTTGAAATGTAACATTAGATTGTTTATATAGGATCTTTCTTCTTTTCGAATAGGTGTTTATTTCTATAACTTCTCTTTTAAATTGTATTTACTGCCTCCCATAAGGTTTGATATGTTTTGTCTCCATTTTCATTTGTCTCAAAATATTTCTCATGTTCTTTTAAATTTTTTATATAGTCTATTTTTTAGGAATATATTGTTTAATGTTCACATAGTTGTAAATTTTTGAAATTTCTTCTATTATTGATTTCTAGTTTTATAAAATTGTGATTGAGAAGGCTACTAAATATAAATTCCGTCTTCTAAAACGTATTAAGATTTGTTTTGTGGCCTAACATACAATCTATTTTAAATAATATTTCATGTGTGCTTGAAAACAATGTGTATTTTGCTGTTGGATGGAATATTCTGTACATGTCTCCTAGGTACATTTGGTCTGAGATGTAGTTTAAATCCAATATTGTCTTACCGATGTTCTACCTGGATGAGTTGTCCATTGCTGAAAGTGGGATATAAAAGTCTGCTATTGTTATCGTAATGCGTTTATCACTCCCTTCAAATCTATTAATATTTGCTCCATATATTTAGGTGCTGTGATAGGCACATACCTAAATATATCTTCCTGATGAGTTGACCTTTGTAACCTTAACTTTATCATTATGCAAAGTATTTATAGAAAAAAATGAACTGAATACATGAACAGGTGAGTAATCTCAACAGGTAAATAGAAACTGCAAAAAAGAAACATGGAAATTTCAGAGGAAAAATAGAAAACAGGCCTGGCTCGGTGGCTCAGCCTGTAATCCCGTGCTTTGGGAGGCCGAGGTGAGTGGATTGCCTGAGCCTGCAGGTTCGAGACCCACCTGGGCAACTTGGGGAGACCTCATCTCTACAATAAATCAAAAATTAGCGAGGCATGGTAATGCGCGCCTGTAATTCCGGCTACTTGGAAGACTGAGGCGGAAGGATCGCCAGGGCCCAGTGGATTGAGGCTGCGGTGGCCGGAAGTGGCCACTGCAGTACAGTCTGGGTGACAGAGTGAGACTCCAACTCAAAAAAATAAAATAAAATAAAATAAAAAATAAAAATAAAAATAGAAAACATATAAAGTTAAAAGCGGGAGTAAATCAGATTACCCAAAATATATATTGGAGATACATAGATATCAATATTGATACCAATATGTAATGTGGGACATAATGTATGATTTATAATTTGCATAGTTGAGTTAGAAATGAAGTGAAATAACAGAACAAATAAATATTTGAAGAATTAATGACAAACATTTTCCAAAATGATGATGGAAACTGAATCACAAAAAGAAATATTAATATAAAAAAACTACTTGTGTAAATACCAAGAAAATTTTTTCTTGTTATCAATATATTTTTTTGACTTTTAATCTCATATAAATTCTACATATTATAAAATTTATAACAAAACAGAAGTGTGTGTATATATGTATATACACAGTTGTACTGATAAATACTGAGATATATTTATCAGTGTATATTTATATGTATAAATTGTATATACTAATATATACCAGTGTGTATATACAGTTACACAAGTACATAATTTACATAAGTGGCTGGTGGGGTGTTAAGTTGAATTATACATTGGTAAGTTTTTGAATAGTAATGTGGTATAATATTAATTGAAAATTGGATGTAATATGATAAATTAATGATGGACATTGTAATCCATTCAGCAAGCATTAAATTTAAAGCAAAAGTTTGTACCTAAAAAGCCATTAAATCATATAAAACAAAATATATAAACACCAGCAGAAAGTGTCAATTAATAGGCAGAGTTTTCAGATTAAATTGAAAAGAAAGACTCAGTTATATGTTGTATAGAAGAAACATGTTAACTATAAAAATGAGGAATCTGAAAGTAAAAAGATGGGGAAAATGTACTTGGTGAATCATGTACAAGAGAGCTAGTGTGCCTATATAAATGTATGTAAATATATAAAATATATAAATGTAATATACAACATATATATTATATATTTAAAATATATAAAAATAGTTTATAACAAATCTATACTATATATAAACAAATATGTATAAATGAAATAGATTTCAAGACAAGGAGTGTTCATATAGAGAAAGAGGGCTTATTGTGATGGTACAGAGTTAATTCATCAAGAAGACAAAGCAATCAATAATTTGCATAAAATAAAAGAGCTTTTAAATTTATGAAGGGAAAATCAACAGAACTAAAGGAATGGACACATGTACAGTCATTGCTGGAGAATTTAGCTTCTTAGTAAATGATGGAATAAGCAGTTCAAAAATAGTAAATGCATAAAAAGTTGATCATCACTATTGAACAACTTGATCTAAATGACATGTAAGGCACTCACTAACTTCAGATTAACATTGCTATTATTTTATTCAGGTTGTTTCATGATATTTTTTGGTGAATGTTTTCTCCAGGTTTTACCAATTTTTATCATCAATATCATACTTTCCTCATAAAAATAATTGGATTTTTTTTCATCTTTTCCAGAGATCTGGAACAATATAAATAATGTTTGAATTTTTATCTTTGAAAATTTGGTGGAAGTTCTCTGAGAATCCATCCAAACCTGTCACTTCTTCACCATCTTCTGTCTTTGACCCCTCACCTTCATGGATAATATGGTGATAAAATTTTATAATTTGTTTATGGAAATTTATCTTTTTAATCATTCTTTCTACTGTAATCAGTTTTGGTGCACATTATTTTCTTAGAGATGTATTAATTTCACCTAGGCTTTGAACTTATATGCCCATAGTTGTAGAAAATACTTCCTTGTAACTTTGTAAAGTTCTTCTGTTACGTCTTGAAGAAAACATTAGAATTAGAAAACCCAAAATGATAAATGAAACCAGAAAATACAAATTCTTATTTCTCCTATTATTTGTGCCTTCTTCCTGGTTTTTCTTAATTATGTGAGTTAGTAATTTTGGTTTTTTAAGTTTTAAGATTTTTATATTTTTTTTAAACCCAGGCAGAAACTTTTATGATTATGACTGTGACTATGATTATCTTATCTATTAAACTCGTAGATTTGTGCTCCAAACATTTTTCTCTTCACCATAATATTTATATCACTTTTCTTTTGTACTACTATCTTGCACCACATTTTTCTTTAGTCTCTTAAACATTAAATTAGACATACAGTAGTCTCCTCCTATCCATTCGTCAAATGATCCAATCCCCTCCAGTGGATGCCTAAAACCACAAACAGTACTGAACCCCATATATATTATTATGATTTTTAAAAATCTGTTAACAAGATGGCTACTAAGTGGCTAACTTATGTGTAGTGTATACAAGATGGACATGCTGGACAAAGTAAGGATCCATCATCTGAACAGGACAGAGTAAGACAGACAACATTTTATCATGCCGCTCAGAATGACATAAAATTTAAAATTTATGGATTATTTACTTTCTGCTAATTTTCATTTAATATTTTTGGATGGTCATTGACTACAAGTTACTGAAACTATGGAAAACTAAGCTACGGATAAGGAGGGATAACTATACCATTGTAGTTCTTTTACTGTATCACACAAGACGGTCTTCACTGATTAGTCTCTTATTTTTCAAGGAGACTCTTCTTCATATCAAGTTACTTATTTATGAATATAGAGATGTCGAGAACTTTAATTTCACTTATTTAAAAATATTCTATTTGCTTTCATACATCTTGTTTCTTCTGTATTATTTCTTCAGCTTATTATATTTGGTTGTCTCTCATTCTTGGTGCTAATTTCTTACATTAACCAGAAATTTTTGGCTGCATTTTCATACTTACATTTGAGAACTGTTTACCTTTGCATTCTTTTATTATTCATATTTATAGTTGTTGTTTTTATTGGTTGTTTATATCTCTGAGTTCCTAATCAGAAGTCTGCTTGTTCTCTTCTAAAAATTATTTAAAATGAAAATAGCACAGATTCTTTCTTATTTTCTCTCCTTTTAAGAGACTTTAAAAGATGCATGTATGAGTTCAATCTAAATTATTGTTTTAGTCTCCCACATGAAATATTAATGCCCTCTTTTGTCATAAAATTCTGACTATTAAGTTTTTTGACATTTTTACTTCTATTTATTTTTAACTGAGCCTAAAATATTTCATAGAATTTTATTAACTAGATGATATTTTATTACTTTTTTATTACCTCAATTATATTATAAAATCAAGAATATCATGATAATAAGTTATTTTCAGTGTTTTTGTCCAGCATTTTCGTTTATCTATGGTACATTTTCTTTATAATATCTAATGGTGAATGAAAGCAGAGAACAAAGTATGTAATGTAAATAATTGAATTTGGCCTGCAAACAATTATATTTATTGAATTTTTAAAGCTTTGCAAAATAATGAAGTTAATACATTTAGAAATAGAGTAGGAAAACAATTTTAAAATTCTACTTTAGTTCACTCTGTTAAAGCATATTGCTTTCATTAAGTTTAAATGTATGAGAAAGGTATATAATAAGGCAGAACATATAAAGTTTTTTAAGTAACAGTATTTTAACAAGTATTGGCAAAGTGCTACCTAAATTCTATTTTCTAACTGTAGTTTTGACAAATAGACTATCATCAATATTCAATTCCATTATTACAAAATGTTTTTGTATCACTCTATATTTAGAAAAGCCACGATATGAATTCGAGAATAAATAAATTTACAGATTAAATGTTTTGAGAAAGAAAAATGACATAAAAGACTATCAATAGCAATATAATTTTGAAAATGTCTACATAACAATTCCAAAGCTCTTTCTTCTTCATTTTCATGAGGCACTTACTCTTTGAGGTTATTATTAGTACCAATAGTCAACTAAAATTACAAAAAATATTGCTAAATAAACTGCAATGTCTCAGAGAATAAGATTACTTCATATTTTTCTTCAGTAATGTCTTCAAAAAGGAAAAATTTATGTTACTATTTGAATTATATGTTAGATTTAGACAAAATGAAGTAATAAATAGAACCGTATATAAAGAAAAAACACAAGTCAC
Organism: Carlito syrichta; assembly: GCF_000164805.1. Taxonomy (NCBI): domain Eukaryota; kingdom Metazoa; phylum Chordata; class Mammalia; order Primates; family Tarsiidae; genus Carlito; species Carlito syrichta. The sequence goes on from NW_007259739.1 coordinate 71,711, forward strand.
ATTTAGAACACCACTGGTGCTCCATCTAGGAGGAACGAGAAGCTCATGCCAGAATTATCTGACACTAGAGCGCTCCTCGGTTTCTCCTATACACCTGCTTTTCTCTCTATTTTTTTATCCCTTGTTTATTTTTGCATCCTCTAGTCGGCCACATCATTTTGAAGGTTGACCTCACACGTTCGGTCAGTTATTTATATAGTGCGTTGTACTCCCATAGCCAACAAAATGTTGCCTATGTAAGTGGAAAGGAGAAAAATACTCTGGAGAATGTGTGTTAACTGTCCAAAGGATTGTCAGTTTCTTGTAGTGGATACTGAGATTCACTGAACAAAATGTGTATTCTGCTGTTGTAGCATGCTGTAGCATGTTCTCTAAATGTCAGCTAGATCAAGTATGATGATGGTGTTTTATAGTTTTGATTCCCTCACTGATTTTCTGTCTGCTTCTTCCAAGGATTAGATATTGGATTGTTCCAGTCTCCAACTTTAATTTTGGATTTGTCTATTGCTCCTTTGAATTTTGAAACTCTCATAGTATGCAAACATGCATTTAGAATTTAAAATTATGTAATATCTCTCTTTATAAACCTTTGCAATTTTCCTTGTTCTGAAATGTACTTTCTGATATTAACTTAGTGGTATTTTTCCATCCTTTTAATTTTAACTTTTCTGTTATTATATTTAAAGCGTTTGCCTTATAGAAAACACATATTTGGGGGCTTTCTTGTTATTTAGCTTGACAATCTTTTGTCTTTTAATTTTAGTGTTAAACCATTCACCATGATTTTTCTTGTTGAGTTTAAACATACTGTTGTTTTCCATATGGATGTTTTTCCTTCCTTCTTTTTGGATTGATTCTTATTTATAATTTTAACTCTACCAAGACTTATTACACATTGCTTTTATGATTTTAGAAGTTACTCTTGTGTTTAAAATATGCATCTTTTATCTCATGATAAAATGATGCTGTCACATTGCACAACTTCATGCCTAAGATGATCCTTTATTGATGATGGGCTTCGTCCCAATGAACTCATCGTAAGTTGAGAATACTCCAAGTTGAAAATGCATTTAATACATGTAACCTACTGATCCCAGCTTATCATAGCCTGCCTTACACATGCTCAAAACTCTCACAACAGCCTACAGTTGGCAAACACATCAGCACCAGTCCACTGTGGAGCATAGTTACCCTGTGAGCGTGTTGGCCTGGAGTGCCCACTCGGTACTCTGCCCAGCATCAGAGAGAGGATCCTATTGCATATTGCAAGTCTGAGAAAAGATAGAAATGCAAGAATGAAATACAGATTGCTTTTGCACCATTGTAATGCTAAAATATTGTAAATCAAACCATTCTCCGCCAGCACTGCCTGTGTGGATCTATCATGCCTTTCCCAGTCTCTGTGTTCATGTTAACATATGTTCCCCCTGAACCTTGTGACAATGTCCACAGTATACTGTTGTTCCTTTAGCTTCCAGAGAATTAATGATCATTTGCAATAATTAAAATAAGAAGATGAAGTCTTCCCTGTTCACCTTCATCTACCCCATTTCTAACGCATTTTATTTCTTTGTGTAGACCCAGGTTTTCCTCAGGTATTGTCCTTCCTCTGCATGGTGAACTCTCTTCCACATTTTGTGCAGTGCAGATCTTCATTAGTGCTTTTTATTCACTAGAGTTTCTCTGAAAATGTCTCTTTTTTCTATTAAAATTTGGAGTAATCATTTATTTTATTTTATTTTTTTTCTCATTGCCTTAGATGTTTCACTGTATTGGTTCCTGGGTTGCAGAGCTTCTGAAGAGAATTTCTGTGGAATTCTTACTTTTGTGGTTATGTACATAAAGTTTCTTTTGTTTATTCCTGCCTGATAGAATCTCTTTTCATTTTTGTTCTGCAGCAGTTTATGGTGTGTGTTGGGTTTTTTGTGTGTAAGCGTGTGTGTGTAAGTGTGTATGGATCTCATGCCTATGATCTCTGGGCTTCTTGCATCTGTGGCATGCCGTTTTTCAAAGAACTGGGCAAATTCTAAGCCATTAACTCTTCAGTTTCTTTTTTTCTTTTTTTTTTTTCTTCTTTTTTTGTTTTTTTTGAGTTGGAGGCTCTCTCTCTGTTGCCCAGACTGGAGTGCAGTGGCACGCACCCAGCCACCGCAGCCTTGACCTGCTGGGCTCCAGCGATCCTTCCGCCTCAGCCTTCCAGGTAGCTGGAACTACAGGCATGCACTACCATGCACAGCTAGTTTTTGATTTATTGTAGAGATGAGGTCTCGCCAAGTTGTCCAGGCGGGTCTCGAACCCGCGGGCTCAGGCAATCCACTCACTTCAGCCTCCCAAAGCACGGGATTACAGGCTGAGCCACCGAGCCTTGGTCTTTTTTTCTTTTAGGCCACCTGTGATTTATCTGTAGAGATGTTTGCTATTACCCCAGAGTTGCTGGATGCTCTGTTCTTGGTTTTGTTTGTGCTTTGATTTGCACAAACTCCATTGACATATTTATGTTTACTTACTTATTCGTTCTGCTGTTCCCAACTGCCTCCAATATGAGCCTGCTGCCCAGTAGACCTTAAAATAAAATTTTAACCTGGCTTATTCAGGTGAGTACAGGTCCTTATCTGTCAAAGAGGGGGACAGAGAAAGAGTCAGTGTCAAGTAACGCAGGTGAGAAAGACACAGTCAGTCATTGGAAGAGAGCTGTGAGCCCTGGTTGACAGAGCAAGCTGGTGGGCAGGCTTTGGCTGCTAGAAAACACACAAAAAATTTATTTCCACCTACAGCCTCCAGAAAAAAACGAAACTTTCAACACCTTTGTTTTAGCCCAGTGAGATTCAGCTTATACTTCTGACTTCCAAATGTGTAAGGTAGCAAAAACGTATTGTTTTAGACAAAGATTGTGGTAATTTGTTACAGCAACAAAGGGAAATTTTGCACTTTCTTTCTTACTGGGACAGAGCACTTTTACTTTTACTCCTCTTCCAGAAGCAATGGATACACCATCTGTGTCCTGGGGCCAGAGACATTTTCTATTCTTTTCTCAGAAGTGGACAGATTTTGCTTCAATACCTTCCCTGGAAGTAGCACATTTTTGCCTTATCCCCATAAACAAGATTAATGGCTCTCCTAGAGTGGCTTAAGGCTTTTTATTCTCACGAAGGAAGAATCTGTAGCAATAGGCAGATTTTTGCTCGTGTCCCATACTATGGCTGATCATCTCTTAGATTCCTGCTCCAGAAGCCCTGCCACCAACCTTCCACGTGAACCCCTAGTGGAAGCCATGGAAAAGAGCCTGAAATTCAGTGTCATCTCTTTTGGCATCATACGCTACTAGGAATTTTGTAAAAGTCTATATATTTTTTGCAATAATCATATGCAGTATGGTTTTGACATCTGTGTGAAATATGCGGTCTAAAGAAAACACACTACAATGTTTATTTTGCAATGTATGTACACTAACATTTTCAGGGAGGTCTTCTGTCAACTCATGTCTTGACTGCCATTGAACACTTCTCGTCCATTGTGCTCAAAATTGGAATGTTCTGCAGCCATCGAAATACTGAACTACATTTAAAACACATCACAGTCGCAGTCAGTGCGTCATTCAATCTATTTCATACCCATCATCTATCATTAACTTGAACCTCTTTTAATTGAAATTGGCTCGATGTGGGGAAGACCAGACTAAGGTGCAAAAGGGAAGGATGAGAAAACAAAGAGGGCAAGAAAGGAGGGGGCAGAGAACACCTGGATTATGTTAGCAAAAGCTAACCAATGGGAAGACAGAGGGATTCCACCATGTAGTCTGGGAGAGAGAATTCAAGGTTAACTGCTGGTTCAGATCCAGAGGACAGGCAAAGTCAAGACTTCCAAAGACAACAGAACAGAAATTCCTATAACTGACAAAACAACATTGAGCATTACGACTGCCTCCTTAGTTAGAATTTTCTTCGTTCTTCACCTTGGCTAGATCACGACCAAGAGGGCAGGGGAAGTTACTTGTAAATAGATTCTTTCCTAGGTTTCAGTCTTGTGTTTTTCCATTGTAATGAAGGATGAAATTTTGTTTCACTCCCACATTATACTGAAAATGTTGAAGTAGCCCACGATCTTTCAATCTACAATTCACTGAACCTGTCAGTTTTCATGTTGACTAGTGAGCAGCATGAATACCTATCCCTAGTTGACATAGCGCTGAAACCAGGCTCTTGCTCATCTGCATTATTCATTAATATTTCTTTCTCCAACCTCCAAATGCAGGCTCTACCCTCATTGCCTTCATACAGTTTCCCAACTTTTTAGTCTGTCAAGATTTGCCATGCTCTGGTATCAATATAAACTCACTTTTTCAACCATACATCTGCAATCAAAAAGGAATGAATGGTCTCTTCATGTGTTTCCTAGCTCTCAACATCCCCAGTCGGTAAGCTTTTTGCAGGCACAGAAAATATAGCTCTTCTTGCTTGTATTGAGTATATACATATGCATTCACAAGCAATAAATACTCAAAAGGACAAATCACATTAATTTTGAGATTTCTCGGGGATGCTTTACACTAGGACAAGGCAGAGTAGCTTTCAAGTTAAAGTCTTTAGAGACTAATGTTTGGGCAGTTATTTCTAGTTGTAGCAGACTAAATGAGAAAAATAACTTTCTTCCCCAATCATGTCTTGTTTCTACTATGGGTCTGGAAGAGGACTCACTTCCCGCCAAAGGAATTTGCAACCCATGCAGGAAGAATGCACAGAAATAAGATATAAAGAGTCATTTAAGATGCAGGAGCAAAGTTCAGGAAAACATAGCTAAGAAAGGGCATTGGATGCTCCTTCACTCTACCTGCAGAGTGAGTGGCTCAGAGATGAATGAAGGAGGCCAGGTCTTGAGGATGAGAGCAGTGACTGTGTGTCCAGGCAGAGAAGGGGTGTGGAGGTGAAGAAGCACCACTAACCTGTTTTAAATGGAGTTTTTAAAGGGAGCTCAGAGCCAGTTCTTCCTCTAGGACATCAGTCCCTGTGTGTGCACTTCATGAGAATCATTCTGGGAGATTTTTCATAATCTGTGTGCTGATGCCGGAGCCCCATGGCTCACCCCTTGCCCATTCTTGTAAGCTTTGATCAGAAGTTTAACCCCTGTTCTTCAGAGGTTAAAACATTGATAACTTTACTTAAGTAAAGTTAAATTTTTTCAAATTGACAAATAATTCATGGGTTGAACACAATATACTATATACTTTGCCAAGTGCTTATCATATAAAGCACAAAATGGCATTGAAGTAGATAATTTTTAAATAATTAAATACAAAAATACAATTAATTAAATACAACATAATTGTTTTTCAAGTTGATATATATTTATTTTTAAATGATTCATATTTTTATATTCATTGTTATTATTTATTATTTTAGTGACAGGGTCTCTCTCTGTCACCTAGCCTGGAATACAGTTGCATGATATAGCTAACTACAGCCTCAAACTCCTTGGCTCAAGCTATCCTCCTGTCTTAGCCTCCCAAGTAGCTAGGATTCCAGGGACATGCCACCATACCTAGCTAATTTTTAAAATTGTTTTTGTAGAGATGAGGTCTCACTATGTTGCCCAGGATGGTCTCTAACTCCTGTCCTCAAGTGATCCTTCTTCCTTGGTCTCTCAAAGTGCCAGGTTTACAGGTATGAGCTACTGTACCCAGTCATATTTTAAAATATTAAGAATTTATAACAAATGTAACTAACCCTTCACAATGTATTTCAGGAATACTTCAAAAAGGAGGTACAATTTGGTTACATTCACAAAGTACAGATAGAAGCTAATAAAGCAGATTAAAAAATAGGGACCATAAGAATATGCGTTCTGGGCAGGCATATTTGAAAAATTCAACAAATTTGAAACTGTGAATTATTAGGTGCCTTGGAGGGAGTGCTGAGCAAGAAAGGTAGAAAAGGACCATTTGAGCTTGTTTGTAAATGCCATCATTAGGATTTCCAGCCTTATGTGATGGGCAGTTGAAATGGTTTTATCAGGCAGTGGCATAATTAGATATGTAACTGAGAAAGACAATTCTGGATACAATGTAACAAGTAGATGGTAGGGTAGAAAGACCAGTGAATAGAAAGTATTGAAAGAGAACAGGTAAGAAATGGCGAGGCTTGAACTAGGAGTAGAAGGGCCAATAGAGAGGAGAGGGCTGCTGTTCCTGAGATTAACCAGGCTGAATGTCACATGAGGCCACAGGAACAGCGGACGGCAGAGAGGGAGGAGAGCAGGACTGAGAAGACATCTGGAGAAGCAGGTTAGTAGGAGTAATGCCCAACTGGGGAAGTTCAAGTCTCCAAGCATGAATTGGAAAAAGGATGTCAGGTGAATGCAGCAGGGGTTTCCAGGGATTCCAGGAACTGGAAGGTCAAGTGATTCCAGGAGACCTGTCCCCATGCAAAACAAAACAAAACAAAATAAATCTTTCAGACTGAGATCAAGGAAAAAGTTCTATTCTCAGAAACATGAAATAAGTCGGCTCTGCCAAAGGTGATTATACTTGTCAGAAAAAAAAAACCCCAGAAAACTATTTTCATCACAAAGTCCTCCTCAGGGTGAGAAAGAACAGTCTTGAGCCTATGTTCTAAGGAGAGGAAACAACACCAAGAGATGATAAAAACACACAATATTATCTGTCAATCTAAATAAATAAAGTAACTTCATATACAAAACTGTTTCCAAAACCAACCACTACATAAAACAAAATTTGAATCTCTACCCCCTAAAAAGAGAAGATTTCTGATTTTTCGTTTTAATTTGTTTCTACTCTGTTGTGTAATTTCTTTTGGTAAAACTTTATTAAACACTAAAACTTGGTATTAGTCTTATATTAGCTGTGACAGGAGAATAACGAGCGAGATCCGTATCAGTGTTTGTGGAAACAGGGATCATGCTATTTTCGGGGATGCGGTATTCTTTTGATATATGTTTTTGAAAAGTCACTGGAGTGAAGCTCCAAGTACAAATCATCTATACTTCTTGAGAGTCTTCAGAAATTGTCAGGGACCAGATTTTTATAATCAGTTAACAGTGGTCAGTCTTACAGTCGATGAGCCAGTGGTGCCTCCAAAATAGAGGTAACCGCAGGAAGCCCGAATATTTGAGAACATGTTGGAAGCAAAAAAATTACCAGGTTGTAGCAACATTGACAATACACTTCAACATTGTATTTTGCAATGGTAATAATTTGTTGTTGTTGTTGTTGTTGTTGAGATGGAGTCTCACTCTGTCGCCCAGACTGGAGTGCAGTGGTTGCTCCCAGTCACTGCAGCCTCGACCTGCTGGGTTCCGGCGATCCTTCCGCCTCAGCCTTCTAAGTAGCCGAACTACAGGTGCGCACTACCACGACCGGCTATTTTATGATTTATTGTAGAGGTGAGGTCGCGCCAAGTTTCCCAGGCGGGTCTCGAACCCATGGGCTCAGGCAATCCACTCACCTCAGCCTCCCAAAACGCGAGATTACAGGCTGAGCCACCAAGCCCAGATTGTTAATAAAATTAATCTGTAATATCTCCAGAATTTAATTTCCGGTAGTCTTAGTCACCCCTTGTCCTTTAGGGAAAGCTTTGTACTTCATTGAGGAAATAGGTTATCATTGTTATAACCGTCTCAATATCCAAATTATGATTTAGGCATTTCTCTAGAAATAAGTATGTGACAATTCATTATCAAACATATTTTCCTCAACTTGGAGAGAGTGCTACAATTGTTTCATAACTGATCATATGTATAGACTAATAAAATTATTTATAATGATGAGAAAAACACCTGATTTCCTCTTGCTATCTTTCCCTCTCTCTCTCTCTCTCTCTCTCTCTCTCTCTCTCTCTCTCTCTCTCTCCTCCCCTCCCCTCACCTTTCCTTCCCTCCCCTCCAATTCTGAATGGCAACATACCATTTTGCAATCTAGTCTATCTTAGACACGTTATTGCTTAAACTTTTATAACAGTGGTTTATGGTTTTGTTTCTTGTTTTTTGAATCCTAGTTCAACATTAATTTATTTGAATTTACTATATCTTTCTTTGGCACTGTCCATTCTGCCATTGAGATTTCTCCATTTGACTTAGTTGTTTTCTCAGACACATGAAATGATTATTCTTCACCAAATCTAAATTTACTTGTCCGAAAAAAAACATTGTATTGTCATTACAAAAGTTGTCAGAACAAATTAAGTCATAGAGAATCTGATAATTCATTTGGAAAAACATGTTTTACAATTTGTTTCATTTTGCGAGACTTGACATAGTTCTAAAAGAAAGAAATAAAAAATATGCTCTCTGTAGAAACCATATGAACACCATAAAGAATGACAGATTTGTGAAAAACTGTCTCTGGCTAAGAGATATCTTCTCCAGACTTGAAAACAAACAAACAGTGTATTAAAGATTGATATAAAATTTGTTAACTCTGATGGCTATATAAACATCTTAGTAATGTAATTTCTTTAGAAGGTGTGTTTAATCTTTCTGTCCAGAAAGTTTATGAGAAAATATGCTTGCCATTGTTTTGTTAAGCATTGGCCAAGCCATGTTTTCTTAGCTTTGGCCCCCTCCCCTACTTCAGGGAGGTGAATCCTCTCTCTCTCTCTCTCATACACACACACACACACACACACACACACACACACACACATACCACATACTTTCTAAACATACTTTTTATTTGAAAAATAAAAAAATAAAGACAATGTGTTTAAATATTGGACATCACCTCTCAGTCACTAATTCTACATTCACATATATCACTAGATAGAGAATAAAGGTAAGGACAGATGAAAAAGGGACTACTCAGTTTAATTATTAAATCATGTTTCAATTTCAGCGTTACAAATCATGCATTGAGAACTGACAGTGACAGCACAGATAGCTTGTATAAAGTCAGATGCATGTTTTTAAGGGTATAACAAATTATAAATTCATACAAATTCTAAGTTAATGTTATTGTTAACAAAAATATACAACAGAGCATTAAAAACTTTCTTCAAATATTGTACCTTGGTGCTGATACCTATTAATATAAGTTGGAAAAGGAGAGTTTAAGAAGGCAGCATAAAAGGGTAAACATAACATAGATCTGGGGAACAGAAAAGCTGGGTTTGCGTTCTTCCTTCACTACTTACTAACTACACATTAATGCACAACACTGTACAATATACATAATCTAATATTTTAATGCGTTGATACTTAACCATTATTGCTTATTTTTTGATGAATTTCAAAGTAAGTTGCAGGTATCATACAGTATCCCTCTTTTTCAGTATGTCAGCATGCATAGCATTATATAGGCACCTATATTTTGCTGCAAAATGTAGATGCAGTTAAATGTACATCTTAAGTGTGCACCCACTGACAAATGCATTCATATGTCTACCCCAGACTCTACAAAACTTAGGCCATTACCATCACCTCAGAAAGTGTAACATCATTTGCTTGTTTATTTATTTCAGATTCAGGGGTTATGACTCTGAGTTGAAGAATTAAGCATTGATTAAAAAATCACATTGGGATTATACAAAAAAATAAATGGACAAGATGACTTTGTTATTCTTGGAGACGATAGAAAATCAATACTTTATTACAAAAGGAAGCCATGTCCAAAGATGAGAATAGATAAGAAAATTATTCACTCAAGATCCAAAAGGCTATGGACAAATATCATAGGAAGGAATAATTTTAAGCCTAGGAGTCAGCATTCAAAGACCATGAAATCATCATATGCGTTTGTACACCAAAGGACAATATGGATGCATGAACTCATGTTTATCTGTACGTATTAAGTGTCTACTTGTTTACATTTAAAAGATAATATTTCGATTTTACTATTAAGGAATATATTTAGGTAAATTTATTAAGCAAAAATAAGGCTAACATAGAAGACAAATTTTACAATTTTTATGGTAAGTTGCATAAATTATAAAAAGGGAAAAGTAAATTATTATTTGGTGATGTTTAACTAAAAAACAAACAGCAACAAAGAAAGAGACACATTTTTTCTTCTCCATTCTGAGTTCTCCATGTCTAACCAGTCTTCAAGAGGCATATGGCTATACCCAGACAGCTTTCTAAAAAGTTATTGTGTTAACTTCCTTCTTCCTACCCTTCTATCTTCTGTCATCCTAGAATAAACTGCAATGTGAAATGTCAGAAAATTCAAAGACTTGAGAGTTTGATCTTAGTAGGCTGAAATATTGTGGGAATCATTAAGATAGGGTACTTGGAACGTTATCAAGGATACACAGACAAGTGACCACTGAGCTCCTGCTCCTCCCATAGCTGCAGACAGGCGCTGTTGGAATCCCTGCCCAAGATGACTGGCTGGAACAAGACACATGGAATTGGAGCATGCACCTAGCTTCACAGTCATTATAAGATAAATTAGGTCATAACTTGTGTAGATTAGTGTGTTGGAAGGGTGCCGTTCTGCATCCATCTATATATATGGCCACTGTATTTATGACAAGACCAATAACAATTTGTAATAGCATGTGTTGATGGCAAAAAGCAATCATTACAGTAAGTGAAATAAGATGTCAGCCTCTTCCTGTGAGATACACCAAAGTCCCACCACTCATTAGTAGGCTTCAGCAGAAGCATGTGAATTAAGTCCTGAAGAATTATCCTCTTTCACTCATGAAACATTACCTATAAATGCATTTTTATACATTTACATACACATATACACAATTATGACTCTGCTGCTTAGATTGTCTATTTTCCATCCATTTCTTGACATTGCAAAACTTTATCCTTAGCCTACTTAATTTCTACAGCTTTATGAAATTTCCGTGGTACTTAAGGAATTAATTTCTTTCTATGACCCACTAGTTCCTAAGAGTCTGACATTCCCCTACCTGTGCCCCCAAACTCACTTTCTCCCCTGCATTCAGAATATATTGCCTTTAAGCTTTATCATTAGTGTATTCCACCTATTATTCCCTGAGACCACCAAGCTAAGTATAGCAACATTATTTTCATTTATCCAGAAAGTAAAAACATTTGAACCATCCCCAAATGCCACACCTGTGGGATCCATTTTCCCTGACCAAAAAAATATATCCATGTCCTGGGAGGGTTCCACCGAAGAGCAGTCAGTTCTGATGCTGCTGCCTCCTCTGTGGCCATTGTAGCTTCATCAATTCACAAAAACTTTGATACTCGTTATCAGAAAATTTGGGTTGCAAATCCTGAAGGACTGTTTTAAAACATTTGCAGACCTTAGGCATCCTAGCTTTTGAAACCTCTCTCCACATCATGTCAAAAATATTAAACTTTATAAATATCCTACTTTAAATATACTTTTACTAGAAATTTTTATAATGATTTTTAAATTAAAGTTATGTTGACAATGAATCATTTGGCATTGTTAATATAAGTTTCAGCAACATTGATTTACAGTTTATTAGTACATATAGTTAATAATTTTTATTAAATTAAAATATGCCTTTATAATTTTCATTATTTAAAATAGTATATTTGGTTATTTTTCTTCTTGTGTTATGTATGTGTACATGTGTTAAGTCTCAAAGAGTTTTGTACATTTTTGCAAAGTGTATAGATCTTGAATACTAGGCTTATAATTTCCACTGTGAAAAATGCCCTCCCCAAACCCAACACTAAACTTGTCTGTGATCACTGCAAACAAAAAGAGAACTTAAGAGACTCACTCACTAAACCCATTCAATCCCCTCACGTTTATCTCTGCCAGTGTGAATACACGAACAAGACCCTGGACGCTTTTCCCTGGCTACCTCTAGTTGTCTCAAACATTCTTTGCAAAACCATTCACTGCTGCTTTGCTCCCAGCCTCCTCTGCCTTACTTTTTCCTGACTCCAAGTCCCCTATTCTAAGTATAGCAAAGTATTATTGCATTCTCTCTGTCTGGAATTGTCTAACCCACCCAATCACATTGTATACAATTTGTACATGATTTTTTTTTAAAAAAACTAAGCTATTTTTCTGTTATAAATTGGATATCAAATCACAGTAGAAATTAAAGAACATTGGAAGCAAAATTAGGTCTTTAATTCATTTAAGTATAAAATTTGGTATATTATTCGTGTATATTTTTTCGTTTCTTCCTATTATATGAATAAATTCTTGTAACTACATTTTAAATAGATGTTTTCTGGTTATAAAACTAACATCATGAACATTTTGGAAAATTTCAATACATTATTTTTTCTCCCTCTCTGAAATTTTATTTATTTTAAACTTGTGGGGTACAATTCAGGGTTAGGTATACAAATGTTCATTATGCAGGTACCCTCGTTGTTGAGGTATGCTCCCCTGGCAGTTTCCCAGTACTGCCAACCCCACTTCCCCTCCCCCAGTAGTTTTCCACTACTGGCAATCCCTTTCTTATAGTATTATGATAATGGTTTAAGGTCGCTTACGAGTGAGAACATGTGGTACTCAATTCTTTGTTTCTGTGATAGATCACTGAATATCATAAACTCTAAGTCTATCCAAGTTGCTACAAAGATCCTAGTTTTGTCCTTCTTTATGGCTGCACAGTATTCCATTGCATATATGTACATTTTGTTTTTTTTGGTCCAATCCTCTTTCAATGACAGCGCGGTTCATTCCATGTTTTTGCTATTGTGAATAATGCTTCAATAAACATGCATGTGCAGGGATCTTTCTCATGGAGTGATTTTTTTTTAACAAAAACATCCAGAATCTCATTACACACAATTACTGTTAACTTTTTTCTGAATGTGATTATAGATTTTCTATGCATAATTTTATATTGTTGATAGCATTCCCTATGAGTGACTTTTAAAGCACAGTTTATCAAAGAAATATTCATGGGTGCATGAAAAAGCATGATTGAAGAAAAGATAATTTTTCAAATTAAATTTTATTTTATTATAGAAATGTGGGGTACAAGCAAGGATTAACTACATAAGTAGATTGCATGTAGGTGACATTTGAGCTTCTAACTGGCCCTCACTCCCCTGGTATAGGAACAGGTACCCTTTATATGGTCTTTGCTCACCCCACCTGTTTTCCTTCCTCCCTCCTCTAGCAGTGCCTAGCGATTGTCAATCTTTCTCTTATACTAATACATTACATGTTCATGTCCCACTTATGAGTGGGAACATGCGGCATTCAGTTCTTTGTTTCTGTGATAGATCACTTAGTATGAGGGTCTTCAACCCCATCCAATTTGCTGCTAAGTCCACGATTTGTACTTTATGGCAGTATAATACTTCATCATGTGTATTTATCACCTTTTCTTTATCCAGGGCAGTAGGGTTGGTTCTATATTTCTACTATTATGAAGAGTACGGCAATGAACATTAATGTGCAGGTGTCTTTTTTGTAGAACGATTTATGTTCCTGCAGGTATATTCCCAGGAGAAGGATGCTAGATCATATGGAAGGTCAATCTCTAGTTCTTTTAGGAATCGCCACACCACTTTCCATAGAGGTTGAACTAGACTAGCTTGCACTCCCACCAGCAGTGCAGAAGCATTCTCTTTCCTCTGGCACCAGAGCCAGCATCTGTTGTCTTTTTATTTATTAATGATGGTTATCCTTACTAGAGTTAGGTGGTATCTTATTGTAGTTTAAGTGAAGCTGAGCATTTTTTCAGGTATTGTTGGCTGATTGTATTTCTTCTTTTGAGAAATATCTCTTCATGCTCTTTGTCCACTTTTTAGTTTTTTTCCCATTACTTTGAGTTCAGAAAGTGAATTTTTTAAATTTTATTTTTATTTATTTATTTTATGTATAGTGATAGGTAGGAGTCTTGTTTCATTCATCTACAGCTAAAGTTTGGGCCTCCCTTTGGTCCCACTTCACTTGCTTTAAGATCAGGTGTGTTTATTGATGTTATGTGCCCCACCCCATCCCTCCCTTAGCAGTGGTGTCTCACTATTGCCAAACTTTTTCTTTTTCCTTTTTTCTTTTTTGAGTTGGAGTCTCACTCTTTCGCCCAGACTGGATTGCAGTGGCTGCTCCCTGCTGGGCTCCAGCAATCCTTCCGCCTCAACCTTCCAAGTAGCCAGGACTACAGGCGAGCGCTACCACACCCAGTTAATTTTTTGATTTATTGTAGAGATGAGGTCTCACCTGCCCAGGCGGATCTCGAACCCTCAGGCTCAGGCAATCCACTCAACTCAGCCTCCCAAAGGCGCGGGATTACAGGCTGAGCCACCGAGCCCGATATCAAACTTTTTCTTATAGTATAAATGTCCAGGGTCACCTTATGAGTGAGAACATGTGTTATTCAGTTTTTTGTTTCTTCGATAGATCACGGAGCATGGTAGACTCTAAATCCATCCAAGTTGCTGTGAAGTTCATAATTTTTCATTCTTTATGGCTGCATAGTATTCCACTGTGTATATATACCACATTTTTTAAAATCCAGTCTACTTTGGATGGGCAGAATGGTTAGTTCCATGTCCTGTTTTTACTATTGTGAATAGTGCAGCAGTAGACTTTCATATGCAGGTATCTTTTTTATAGAATGATTTGAGTTCCTCCCAGTATATACCCAGAAGGGGATTTGCTGGGTCATATGAAAGGTCAATTATTCGATCTTTAGGACTCATCAGACTGTTTTCCACAAAGATTGTATTAATTTGTGCTCCCAACAACAGTTTAGAAGTGTTCCCTTTCCCCATGTCCTCTCCAGCATCTGTTGTTTTTTGAGTTACTGATGGTGATCATCCTGACTGGAATTTGATAGTGTCTCAGTGAGGTTTTAATTTGCATTTATTTTATGATTAGTGAGTATTTTTTCTCGTACCTGCTGACTGCTCATATGTTTTCTTTTGATAAGTGTCTATTCATACATTTTGCCAACTTTTTTTTTTGAGTTGGAGTCTCACTCCTTTGCCCAGGCTGGAGTGCAGTGGAATGCACGCTCAGGACCACTCCAACGTTGACCTGCTGAGCTCCAGCAATCCTTCCACCTCAGCCTTCCAAGTAGCTAGAACTACAGACGCGCACTACCACACCCGGCTATTTTCTTATTTTATTGTAGAGATGAGGTCTCGCCAAGTTGCCCAGGCTGGTCTTGAACCCACGGGCTCAGGCAATCCACTTGGCTTGGACTCCCAAAGTGCTGGGGTTACGGACTGAGCCACCAAGCCCAGCCCCTTTTGTCCAATTTTTAATAAGGTTGTGTTTTTTAAAATTTTTTTTTTTTTTGGCATGTTTGAATTCCTTGTAGATCCTAGGTTTTAGGCCTTTGTCAGATATACAGTTGAAAAATATTTTTTCCCATTCTGTGGGCTGTCTCCCCACTCTCTTAATGTTTTTTTTTCTTTGCAGAAAATCTTCTGTTTGAGGATGTCAAACTTGTCTATCTTATCTCTTACAGCATTGGCATCAGGGGTTTTGGTCAGGAATTGGTTGTCTATTCCAATTTTCGTAATGGTGTCTCCTGTGTTTTCTAAGATTCTTATAGTTTGAGGCTGGTAATTTAATGGGTATTGCATTGAATTTGTAGATTGCCTTGGGTAGTATGGACATCTTAACAATGTAGTTTCTTCCTATCCATGAGCATGGAATATGTTTCCATTTGTTTGTGTCTGCTAGGACTTCTTTAAACAGTGTTTTGTAGTTTTAATTGTAAAGGTCTTTCACTTCTCTGGTTAGAAAGATGCTGAGATATTTCATTTTTTTCTGGCTATTGTGAGTGGGATTGTGCTTTTTATTTGGTTCTCTGCCTGTCTGTTTTTGCTGTATTAGAATCCAGCCGTCTTTTGTACATTTATTTTGTACCCTGAGATTTTGCCAAAGTTCTTTAACAGTGAAAGCAGATTCTTGACATATTGGATTTTTGAGGTATAGGATCATATCATCAACAAAGAGGGCTAACTTAACTTCTTCTTTTCCTATTTGGATAACCCTGAATTCCTTCTCTTGTCTGATTGCTCTATCCAGGAATTCTAACATTACATTGATCAGGAGGTGTGAGAGTGGGCAACCTTGTCTTATTTTGTTTTTCAGGGGAAATGCTTCTAATAGATGTCTGTTTAGCATTATGCTGGCTGTGGGTTTATCATAAATGGCTCTTACTATTTTGAGGTATGTCCTCTCTATGCCTAGGTGTTCAAGGGTTTTTATCAAGAAGTGATAGTGGATTTCATCAAAACTTTTCTCTGCATCTAATGATAAAATCATGTGATTGTTGTTTTTGCATCAGTTGATGTTTTTAATTATGTTAATGGTCTTGTGGATGTTGAACCAGCCCTCCATTTCAGGGATGAAGTCTGCTTGGTCATGGTGGATGATTTTTTTTGAGATGTGTTGTTCAATCCAGTTTGCTAGGATCTTGTTGAGAATTCTTCTGTCTATGTTCATCAGGGATATTGGCCTGTAGTTCTCTTTCTTTGTTGGATCTTTACCAATTTTGGGTATCAGTGTGATGTTTGCCTCCTAAAATGATTTGGGAAGAGCTCCATCTTTCTCAATTGCCTGGAATACTTTCAGTGGGATTGGTGTCAGCTCCTCCTTACATGTTTTGCAGAATTCTACTGGAATGTCATCTGGTCCAGGACTTTTTTTTTGTAGGTGATTTTATTATGATGGAGTCAATCTTCTGAGTTGTTATTGGTCTATTTAGGGTATGAATTTCTTCTTGTTTCAAACTTGGGATGTTCTGTGATGTTAGAAACTCCTCCATTTTATTTAGGTTTTGGAGTTTGTTTCTATACAGGTGTGCATAGTAATCTCTGATAATGTTTTGTATTTCTTTGGGTTTAGTTGTGACTTGATCTTTGGCATTTCTGATTGTATTTATTTGGGCTTTTTCTCTCTTTTTCTTGATTATTCTGGCTAGGGATCCATCAATCTTGTTTGTCCTTTCAAAGAATATGATTTTTGTTTTGTTGATCTTTTTCTATGTTATTTTGATCTTCTATGTCCTGTATTTGGGCTTTTACTTTGGTGATCTATATTCTTCTGCTGAAACTAGGGTTTTGGTGTCTGTCTTTCCAACTCTCTTAGGTGATTTGTTAGGCTGTTTACTTGTGTTTTTTTCCATTTTCTTGATGTGTATTCATAGAGATATAAATTCCCCTTTCATGGCATCCCAGAGGTTTTGATAATCTGTGTCTTTATTTTCATTTGTTTCCATGAATCTTTTAATTGCTGATTTGATTCTGTGAGACCCAGGAGTTGTTCTGCAACATGCTGTTTCGTGTACAAGTCTTTGTGAGTTTAGGGGTAACTTTGCTTGTGTAGATATTTATTTTTATTCAGCTGTGGTCTGAGAAGGTGCATGGCAGTATTTCAACCTTATGAAATTTGTTTATGCTTGATTTATGACTGAGCATGTGGTTGATCTTGGAGCACGTTCCATATGGTAATGAGTAGAATGCATATGCCATCATTGTTGGGTGGAGTGTTCTGTAATATCTATTATGTTCATTTGGTCAAGCATCAAGTTGAGGTTCCAGATATCCTCAATGATTTTTTTGGTCTCAGTCATCTATCTAGGGCTATTAGTAGGGTAGTTAAATCCCCAGTTATGATAGTGTTAGAGTCAATATTTTTTAAAAATTTACATAGTAGCTGCTTTATAAATTCCAGTACTCCTCTAGTGAGTGCATATATGTTTAGAACAGATATTTATTGTTGCTCGATTGAAACTTTTATCATTATGTGGTCTCCTTCTGTATCTTTTTATATTTTTGATAAGTTAAAGGTTATTTTGTCTAATACTAAGATTGCAACCCCTACTTTCTTCTGTGTTACATTCACCTAAAAATTTGCTTTCCGTTCTCTAACTTTGAGTCTGTGAGTGTCCATTCTGCTGAGACATCATATAGATGGGTCATGTTTTTAATCCAGTTTTCCATTCTATGGTTTTTCAGTGGCATTTATTCAATTCAATCACATATAGACTGACTATTGAGATGTGCGAGTTTATTGCTGTCATGAGGCTCTTACAGTTTGTTGTTGTTTGTTTGATTTTCATTTATTTGTTGGTTTTCATTTGATTTGGGGGTTGATATATGTGTGTGCTTTGAATCTTGAAGTCATGGTGTGCACTGTGTTGGTTCTTTGATTTCCTGCATTCTGGGGAAGAGTATGGTTGTTTTTTTTTTCTTTCTTTCTTCTGTGCTTAATACCCTCTTATTTGTCTCTTACAGAGCTGGTCTGGAGGTAGCATAAACTCTTTAGAGATTGCATGTCTGGAAAGGACTTGAATTCTTCATCATTGATGAAGAGCAGCATAGCTAGGAAGGTAATTCTTGGTCAGAATTGTTTATTTTGAGCACTTTGAAGAGTGGACGCCAGTCTCTTCTAGCCTATAGTGTTTCTGTAGATATCTGCTGCTATTCTAATTGATCTTCCCCAGTAGCTAGTTCGATCTTTCTCTCTTGCTGCCTTTATGTATTTTATTTTATACCTACTCTATGTAAGAAAATTACTATTTGTCTAGAAGTTGGTCTTCTTACTTGGTGCCTTGCAACGATCCTCTGAATCGCTTGTGTTGGGATGGTTGTCTCTGATGAGATGTAGGAAGTTTTATTGGATGGTCTCATTGAATGTTTGTTCCAGATTGCTCTCATTCTCCTTTTCTGCTTCAAGAATACAGATCATGCAGAAGTCCTATCTCTTAATCAATCGTGCATGTCTTAATCACTTTCTTCCATCTTTTTAAGCTTCTTTTCTATGTTCTTAATAGTTTGGATTACTTCCATATTTTGGTCTTCAAGCTCTGAGATTGTTTCTTCTGTCTGGTTAATTCTGAGTTTCATGCTTTTGAGTTTATTTTTTATTTCATTTACTGTATTCTTTATAGCTTGCATCTCAATAACTAATTCTTTCATGTTTTTCTCTTGCCTGTCCTGGTTCTTATTCATCTTTTCCAACCATCCCTTGATCACTGCATTTGTGGGCTAAGGATGGTCCAAAAAGGATAGTGCACAAGTCAAGTCTGTGCACTATCCTTTTTGGACCATCCTTTTTGTGGGTGTCTGCTTTTTTCATTGATGTCTTTTTATTTGTAATGGATTTTTCTTTTCTTTTTACTTCCTTTGCTCAGTGAGAGAGAGAGCAGTTTTCAGTTCTTTCTGCTCAACTCCCTATTCTTGCTTTGGTTAAGCCTCCAGATTTGTTTGATTTTGAAGCTGGGTTGGGGGTAGGGAGATATGCTGTCCTTCTGCAGCTTTGAAGTTTGAATAAGATGTGTTGGGGGTGCTAAGATTCAAAAAGTTTCTGGCATATCACAATGTTCACTGATTTACTCGGGGTCCCCCACTTCCCACCACCTCGCATTATGTCCATGCAATGGGAACATATGTATCTCCCCTGGTCATGAAATAACATAAGGGAAAGGAAAGGAGCTAAGAAAGAGGGAAGGGAGAAGAAAGGACACTAAAGAGAATGAAGGACAAACAAACCAACAAACAGAACGACAAACAAGTCAGTAGAAAATAGAAAAAAAAGAAAAAGAAAACTAAAACTGACAATATGACATTTTCACACTAATATATACCCTTATGTGAAAAAAGGAGGAGTGAAATAAAATGAAACACACACACCCACAAATTATATGAAAGGAGCAGAGAGAATTAAAAAAAAAATAAACTTTTGTAATCCTTGAGCAATCTCTCGTTACAGTTTCTGAGATTTTGGTTTCCTGTAGGCATGACCCAATCACCACTACTCTTGGCTCACAGCAGAAAGGAGGAGGTTCTGACTTCTAAATCTGTCCCCCTGTTCACCATATGGTCATGGGGAGGCTGAAAACTGCCCCCAATTGATTCTCCTGTGTTCAACTCTCTCCATGTGTGCTGATCAGGGCACTCTCCACCTGGATCACATCTCATGTTTTCTGGGAAAGGGAGCTGTGTCACTTTAAAACTCACCACCACTCATCCACTGTGGGCTGGGTTCTTCACTCCAGTTGCAGCTGTAGACCTGCAAATGCTTCAGTTGGGTGATGGGTTGCTTGGGTCTCCTCACAAGACCTGTCCCTCTTGGAATACTGCACCCAGGGTATCTTCTTTGAGTTGGCAGTGATCAACCTCAGATAGGTGCTGAATTCACTCCTCAGTCTCAGGGAGTAGTTTCATAATTCATGTGGGCAGACCAGAGTCTATCTCCACCCAGTTACCAGGACAAATGCAGTCAGGAATCTCTGCATCTTGTCTTCACCTGGAACTTGGCAACTAGTTTCTCTGATGTATATTCTCTGCAGTCCCCACTACCAGTGTTCAATCTGGTGCCAAAAGCTGTGATGGAAGGTGGTGGTGGCAGCAGATGATTTTTGCCACTTTCTACCAGGTATGGTGGCAGAGATGGTGCCTGCCTCTGAGCCATGTAGCATGTTGTGTTTCAAGTAGTCATGCAGGACAGCCACTTCAGCAGGAGAGCTCAGGCTGCTTGATCCTCTGTCCCCACTCAGATACCTGCACACCCATTTGCTGATACACTTGCATGCATATTCGTCCCTGCACCCACTCATTTATGCGGAGACTCATGCACTCTGACCGACTCCATCGACATCTTGGAATTGTCCTCAGAAAGAGGATTTTTTAAATGGAGTTCCAAATGAGTGTTTCACCAGTATTTTGAAGTTTACAAGACATATTAATGTGAATTTAATGGTGAAAATGATTTTTTAGTTTGTTATAATAATTCAAACATTTAAATTAGTAACAGAATCTAACATTTAAGGAACACATACTACAGTCTAGAAATTGCTATTCCTATGCCTGCCTGCCTTTCAATTTAATAATACAACATTATATACAATAATATAAATATGTATATATTTTTTCTCTCTCCAGGTGAAGATAGTGAGGAAAGAAGTAGCTACGTAACCTCCATTCCTTCATGAATTGTCTTTGAATGCATATTATGCTAGGTCCTGAGTGGTTTGCAAAGATAAAACATAAGAAATACCATAAAATCCCAGGCCTCCAACAATAAGTGGCAGGCCAAAATGGGGAGCCAGGATTTGAAATGCGTTGGCTCTAAGAGTGTAGGTACTTACAGTTACTCCAAGCTATAAAGAGATCCTTTGTTATTTCTTCCAGGAGAGTGCCCTAAATATATAACTATTTCAGCAGCGTTTACAAGTAATAAGTAGAAAAGAACATTTTGTAACCATTAAATCTGGCAAAGGATTCCCTATGAAAAGTGAAATGGAGCACATACTATCACAGCAAATGCTGTGATATGATAAAATGAAGAACTGGACTGCACAGCAGCTCAGGCCAAAAGACTCGACAACAGTCCACACAGTTTCAGAATCTGAGGCTCAGCTGGAATAGAAGAAGGCTCACAAGATATGTCATTCAACAAATTTTCTATTTTAAATTTCTTATCCTTTATTCAACATAAGTTGACTGTTACCTTCAGAATGTATTTTGTGTAACTATAGAAAACATATCATCTGAATTTTTGCATATTAGATAATGTATTTTAGTTGACTTCACCTATTAGCAAAAATATAATAATAATATGACATCAAATTTATTTTTTCTTCAAAGAATTTAGTGTTACACAGTAGCATGCTCTCATACAGAGTATTTTTTAGACCTGAGTAGGTAAATTGTTCTCTCTTTTAATAGTTTAAACACCTATATACATTCTGAATTTTTAAAAAACATATGTCATTCCCTACTGTTGCTATTAATTTTCCAAGTTTGGGTCTGAAAACTAGCACGCGATAATCATACTTGAATGAAAAAAAATGAAAATAAAAATGAGAAAAATACTTGGACAGTATATGTTGGAAGTTAATTCGCCAAAATTGTCTTCTATTTCACCCTCCAGGCAAGAAATTGTGTGTGCCTTCTTAAGGAATCTGACTAGTACAGGGAAAAAGTCAATGCCTGATGGAATTTTCAGAAATGAAGTTGGCAGTTTACCATTTCTATCCTCACGGTCAGAACTTCCAACTGGATTTAGTCCCCAAAACAATTTAGCCCCCTAAACAGAGAACTAGGCCATAACTTCAGCTGTGGTAATATGTGGCCATGTATGAATTACCAAGCGTGAAATTAAAGAAAATTCTCAAAAACAACCATTCTCTGGGCTCTAAAAACTGATGAAAGATGAGGTAACTGAGAAGCATTTATTCATGAAAATCTGATGAAATGTTGGAAAGGAGAGCGTGAGGCAGCAGGCCTTCTTGCTGGTGGTGCACCACTGTACTCACCTCAGCCCAGCTTGTATGATCCAGGGCCTATCATGAACACCAACAGCCTCCAGGCTGTAGAGGGTGGACTTGAGTATGGAGAGAGGGAAAATGCATAGTTGTGTCCTTTTTAAGCAAGTGGCAAGCACAATAAGAGATGAATGTGAAAACATACCACTATGTTGGCTGAATAGGGCAAGTAGTGGTCCAGCCAAAATTTAAGAGATCCTGGAAGTAAGAGTCAAGGGAGGGCTGAGATAAGATGTTCATAGAGACCTTCCCAACAAGAAAACTTTCTGCACTGGGAGGGAAGAACCGGAAGTGCCTGGGGAAAAGTATACACAGAAGCTAACTTGAAAATGGACTGAACGTTGGACACACTCCCTAAACCATACACAGATCCATGCACAGAGTGAATGTACTGCAGGACTGGGGTGTCTGAGTTATGCAGACATGTTGTAGATGCCTAAAAGCCAGACTGCAAAATAAAAGCAGGGTTTAACAAAATTGAAGAGAGCCATTAGTGGCTGCTCACAGCATGGCGACAGATTTAGCTAATAAATCATAGGGAAATTAGAATCAGGAGTTACTAAGATATATACTATAAAATGTCCAGTTTTCGACAACAAAAAACACCTATGAGACACGCAAAGAAACATGACCAATGATTGGGGTTAAACACTATCAGTACAAAGTGATGCAGTTGGGCCTAACAAGAAAACACTTGATTCAACAATTATGCTTACATTCAAAGATATGAATCTATGATAATTTAGACACAAACTAGCACAATGATCTAGACAATAGTGAACCTCAATAGATTAACATAACTTATTAAAAAGACAAAAATGAAAATTTCAGAGTTGAAAAATTAAAATAACCAATATGAAAGATGTATGAACTCAACCACATTTGAGAATGCAAAAATTAAGGAGGTACTCAATATTGGATGAGTCAGCACCTTTGGACTTGGGGCCAGTATTAAACAACTTGGAAGTCATCACTGTTGCTTTTGCGGTAAGAAACAACCTTAACAAAGAAACCAAAAATAAAAGGTGTGGATCAATCAAAGAACTGTGCTTGTAGGTCAAACAGCCAGTTCAAACTCTGGAGAGACAGGCAAGTCCAGAGTCACATCTGAGATTGACTTACCTAACAGAAGCTGCCAGGATAGAGAACTGGTAGGAACACCTAAATGGTAATTTGACCAAATTTTTATAAACCAAATGTAGACTAGTGTGAGAATTAGAAACTTCTGGGTTCTGTAGTGTTGGAGAATCCAACAATTTTATGAATTTTACCTTCAGAAACTTTGTTAGGTTCTCACAGTGAAAAGCCAGGAAAGATTCCCCACTGTCTCTGAAAAAGGAAGAGGAAAAATAATGCTTGTAAGATACTCCAGAACATTCTTCATAGCAAAGACCTAGCCCACAGCAAAGACACTTGACCAGAGCCTCATCTCATCTGAGGAAAGAGTATTTATCTGACATCAAGTAGGTTTCCAGTCTCCTGCAAGGGTGATAGGAAGCTATATTACTGTGAGACACTTGTAAAGGCCACAGGAAGAGAATGCTCTTGGTGGGCTCTCTGGAGAAACAGTAACTTTGTGCTGAGGAAGAAATGTAATAAAGGCAATAAAATGGTTTATTATGGTGAGAAACTCTAGCAAACACCATTTTCTACAAAGGATTGAGATCAACACCAATTATAATATGTATCAACATTACGTGATCTCAAATATGGTGTATTTAGAAAATCCTCACTTCTAAGATATTATTTCCCAAAATGATCTCAACCAAATCCCGAGAAAACATGAAACAAACCCAAATTAAGAGATCTCTGACCAGTAGTCTCCAAAAGGATCAAAACCATTGGGAATGCAACCATGCCCCAGAGAGCACTATACCAACTTTCCACCTGGATCTCTAATCCAGCAGACAGAGTCATGTTTTACGGACCTGTCTTCTAACTACTGGAGTGTGCTCAGAATACATATTACTGATTGGATGCAAATACTACATCCTCAAGGATCGTGCTCCCCAGCAGTACATAATCCCAACAATAGCTTTTTAGCTGACTTTTTAATAATTGATTCTAATATTCTGTTTGGTGATATCAAGGTGATGCATTAAGATCAGCAGATTTCATAACATCGCCTGAAACCTGTCTCTTGTGAAAGCCCTTGCAGTAAATGTGTTATTTGGCACTATCACTTGAATCAAAGAAAATAGCAGTGCAGGTAGGAAAGGTCAATCCACATTCAGTATAGGTATTCATGCCAGTAGAGACTTAACTATCAGCACCTTCTGAGTGGAAATGTCTGATGTCATTACACCAAGTGACTGACTGATCTCACTGGGGATAGGACCAGACCCAGAGCTCAGCCCAGTCTCTGCTCCTGGTTGGTTGAACTAGCAATAGCATGAGGAGCCTTCCAGCCTGGTGAGAAGGTTTTCATCTCAGACTCTTCTCATGGGTCTAGCATGCAAGCACTAAGGTAAAGATATTCTAAAAATCAGTCTTGGCATGTACATTTTTGTGTTTCTTATAAACTTGCTATCAGAAACATTAATATTGTTTAGTAATCGTTTTAACATAAAATTTCTCTTCAAATGAAAAATTATTTGTACTGTTTAACATCAGAAATGTACTAGAATCAGGAATAGTGCAGACAATTAAGTTCATGAACTCATCCTAGAACAAGTGCTGCATAACTCATTGCTGAATATCACTATGGTCATCTTTCAAGTATGCCCCTTGGGATGCTATGCACCAACACTAGTGCCTAGTCCACCCATCAAAGCAATTTTGGAGTTCTTTTTCTGGAATGGCCATAAAAGTTTTTGTCATACTACACTTGAAGTCCTAGTGCCATCAAAATGTCTTCCTTTCAATATTTACTTTATCTTTTGGTAAAGAAAATAGTCATTGAGGACCAGATCAGGTAAGTAGGAAGGGTGCTCCAATACAATTATTTGATTACTGGTTAAAAACTCTCTCACAGACAGTGCTGTGTGAGCTAGTGCGTTGTCATGATGTAAGAGCTCCTTTGGGACCATTTTTGTACACACCTTTTTCATGCCAAGATTTTCAGTTAGGATACTCCTGTTTCTCTACCAATGTTTATTTGGTCTGCTATGCTACAATCAGTCAATAATTTTGATGCACAACTTGACAAATTTTTGCAATGTTTTAATCAGTTCTCTTGTTATTGGCCATTCTGGCATCTCTTCATCAGTGATGCTTTCTCTCCCATCAGAAAATTCATTTGTACACTGCTGTTTTCTTCATGACATCATCTCCATAAACTTGGACTAACATGTCCTAGATTTCACTTCCACTCTTGCCAAGTTTAACAAAAATTTTAATGTTTGTTCATTGCTCTAATTCAAGCTCTGACATTCTTGTGAAGGCATACAAAAACACACAACAAAAATAATGAATGCCACTCAGCAAGACACCACCACATGTTGACACAAACACAGCTGCAAGACATTGATATACCAATATTATGAAACCTTACCAAGTGGTTTGTATAGTGCTGCCAACAAAGAGTACAGTGACAAGTTTGCAAACTTAGTTTTCAGATCCCATATGTTTAGAAAGTTTTATTTTTTATGGCTGGGCTCCATGACTCACACCTGTAATTGACCTCACACCTGAGGAGGTCAGTCCGGGAGGATCATTCAATGCCAGGAGATTGAGACCAGGCTGCACAACACAGTGAGATCCCATCTCTGCAAAACAAAATAAAAGGAAGCTTTCCTATTTTAGATAATAAAAACAACATAATGCATCAAATTACATTGATTCATTTCAGAAGGTTGAGAGCTGAATTTAATAATCAAATATGGTAACTAAGGGTTATAGTACTTTATGGTTTTTACACTGTCCTCCAATTTTCACATAAGTGTAGTTATTCACCAACCAAGTTTCTAATTGCATATATGGAAGGACAGTATGTTCTAGAATAAGCAGCACTGGAGTGAATGGAAATATTGGAACCTGAGAAAGCTTTTACTATGCAATAGTCATAAGACTCTCTTACACTTGTGAAACCTGGGCTAAAATGTGCATAAGGCTCTTTGGAGACTGAAAATATTTTGTGGAAAACTACTTTGTAAATTAACAGGAATTGTAAAAATTGAGAGTTTTGTTTTAAATACAGTAGATTTTTTAAATCTATTTGTACTTGTGTGAATAATTACATACTCATTTGTTTAAAAAGGTATGATATAATTGGCTAAACCTTAAAGCAACCTACTTTATAAATTACATATAAAATAATTGCATTTGTCAAGGGTCTGTTTCAAAAGGTTATTAAACCTATAATTGTAATGTCAAATTTAAACAAAGTCATATAAATAAAAACAAGAAAGCACATTAATTAACCACTCTCACGTTCCAATAACAATGTAAAATTTTATAAACGCTCACATTTATGTCTTTACAAATTGGCTATTTAATTTACATTCTAGTTTACATTTATAATTTATACTTTAGCCTGATAATATTATTTTAATAGTATCTAAAAAGCAATTGGAAATCAGTACATTAGTAAATCAATCAATAGGGAAAAAATCTTGAACACAGTAGTAAATGTGACTTTATCAAGAAGTGTAAGTTGAAATGATAGTAACTTCTGATTACATACATTCCCCAGTGGAGGTGTGGACTCTTATGAGGGTGCTGTAAAAATAAGAAGGATCTATGATTTAAAAAAAATTGAAATGTACGTGAAATATTTTATAAGGCACAAAAAGTAAAAACAGAAAAATATTCAACATAAGACCAATATAAACTAGTTGTACTGCACTCTATGGAAATTAGAAGCATTGGGTTGTAATATTTTAAATATAATAGTAATAATAACTAAGTCTGGAAACTATGATAGAAAAAATTGTCCATAAGTTATTCAGTATGAGCTTCTGAACATAATCACAGCCACATGTTTACAAAAGAATGCCAGTTTTGAAGATACAATAATTAATGAACTAAACTATCAGGTTGAAAATTAAATTACTTCCTCAGAAGAAGTATATTTTAACAAATAGGATCTTGAAACTATTAGAGCAATAAATTGCCTTAGATAATTTTAATCGAATTTGGTAACATTTAAATAAAATCAAATTATTCTGATTATATTTATGTTAAAGGATGCATGACATATACATGGTTGCATAATTTCCCGATTTGAAAAGCTCTATGTATTGTAAAAGTGCTTGGAAAATAAAGGCCTACACTCAATCATTTAAGAATATTTTATTCTGCCTGCTCATTCTTAATTACTATATCTCAGTTTCCAGAGTTCTTAATTTCCCAAGAAGGGCAAATAGATTAAAAACTATTAATAACTAACATATCAATATCTATCACTCATGTCAAATAAATCAGTAGGGATAATAAGTGATTTAATGCTTCAGTGCATATAGTTATACTCATATTTATTCATGTTCTGTTATAAATAATGTTTCCATAGTTGATCAAAAACTAACTACAGTGAGCATTTTCTCACTTAATTATGTTTACCTTTACTATTCTTTTGAATTCACCTATAATATTTAAATTATCTTTTTTTTCATTTACATGGTTTCAGTATTTTAAAAAATATGTTATTTAATGATGGGGGTTCAATTCAGGATTAGGTATACCAGTGGACATTGTACAGGTAAAGTTTAGACCTCCCTTTTGTCCCCACTTTGCCTGGTTTGAGATTAGGTTTGTTGTTGTGTCCCCACCCCCACCCCAGCAGTGTCCTGCTGCTGCCAATCTCCCTCTTATAGTATTATGGTAAATGTTCAGGGTCCGCTTATGAGAGAATATTTAAATTATTTTTTGACATAGCCCAGAGAACTGAACTTGTTAGGAATATTTCTGTGACATGTTTTTCTGTGTGGTTTAAGCAGTGTGCTTATTTATCTGGACCTAAAATGAGAAAAATGGTCCTAAGAAAGTCACTTCATTTGTATTATATTACTTGGACATCTGGTCAATTCTTATATTTAACCAAAAAACATACTTGGCATCTGATTAATAATTTAGGTCATATTTTATGAAAAATACTTCATAATATTATAATTTATCAATATTAATGAACAGCTTGGTTGTAAAGGGCATGTCTATTAAATTCTGAAAAGCTGAGTTAATAGTAAATCACATTCCTCTTTCTATGAAATCTTCTTCATATTTTCTATTCATAGCATACTACTATAAGCTCCATGAGAGCAGATACTCATCTGTCATGATCTTTGGTAAATTTCAATTACTTAGAAAAGTGTATGGAAGGAATTTAATGGATCTCTTCCTCAGAAGGCTTCAGTATTCAAGCCACCTATATCTCTTCCAATCTCTGGTGTCACATAAGGTCATAACCTCAATTCTCATTGCATTTTTTAATTCCATGCCAATAGCTTTGATCATTGAACTAAACTTTAAGAAACAAAATTTCAAAGCATAAAAAAAACTTGATGCTCACATATTCCTTTAAGAGGAAAGTGGTCAATGAAAAAGTTATAGAATAATATCATGTCTAAATTTTGAATAACCAAAATCTTGACAAGATATTAAATGTATAAAACTATTTAAAGAAAGCAAAGCAGTTGGGTTAACTTGTTTTATGAAGGTACAGACTTTGAATAGAGAATGATGGAGCAGCTAGCAACCAAAGGAAATGCAAGAGACAAAAATAAACATAATAATATTGTTAGAATTATTAAGTCTGAATATGAAACCTTAAGAACTAAGCACAGAGAGGAAGAGGCAAGATGGAGGCAGAACCGGTGGGAGCTTCAAGTTCTCTGCAAGGGTTACTGTCCATAAAAGCAGCCTGCCTGAGTGGGTGAGTGCAGCTGGGTGAGTGAAAGTCCTCTGAAGAGAAACTCGGGATCAAGCACCCAGGGCTCCCCTCCAGAGGCAGGTAAAACCCACCCCTGCCCTGATATCAGAGCCCCTGGTGTGCAGGATTGTCAGCCATTCTTTGGGGTCTCTCAGGAGGTAACCAGAGTCAATTGCTCCTCAGTGCTTGTCACCTTCCCCATGCCACCACCCACAGCAGTGTGCTGCGCTGGCAGAGGTAACTGTGGAGAGGGTGCAGCAAGGAAATCTGGAGCTGAACCTGGCCACCTGTGAGGAGATGCTGCCCACTGCCATTTTCTTTGTCAGAAGAGGGACAGAAACCTGTGTTGGCCCACCTAGCTTTGTTCATCCTCCAATCTGATCCCTCTGGAATCAACCATCACTGATTCAGAGAGGAAACTTTAAAAGTGGACACAGAGAGATGGACACCCTATCCCCATACCTGACCAGGCACAGACACATCTGATCTGAGTAGGGAAATTGGTGGCAGCAGCAGGAGTGGACAGAGAAATTTGATGAATCTGGATCTAATTCACACTTCTCCCACAGCAGTCCATGGGGCATCTGACCTATGCTAAGATCTACCTGATTTACCTGTGCAGAGAGTGACAGGGAGGGGCTGGAGATCAGAGCCTGCTCCAAACCAGAAATGGCAGTGGTTCTTGGGAGAGAAAACTGAAGTTCCAAAACTGACCACAGAGGGAGCTCTTTTTTTTCTCTATTTTAGTTTATGTTTTAGTACTTGTTTTGTTTTTGAGTTTTTTTGGTGTCTTTTAGTTTTTCTACTGGCATATGGATATTTTTGTGGATGAGTGCATCATCAGGTTCTTGTATGTTTGTTTGCTTGCATGTTTTGTGTTTTCTTGGTTTTTGTTTCGTGTTGTTTATTTATTTCTTAGTAGGTGTGCCTGTCTGATTGCCTTCTTCTTCTCTCTCTTCATTTTTCTTTCATCTTCCTTCATCTCTTTTCCATTATTTTCCTTTTTGTTAACTATTTTTGCTTTCAGAGGGCATACACACACACCCACTGCATGTACAGATTATTAGGTGGTGGGAAGTGGGTTACAGGGAGCCCACACATCTGTCAACAATAATGTAATCTGCAGATAGCTTCTGAACCACAGTTCTCCCATCTCACCCTAATCAAATCTCAAAACTGCAAAAAGCACCACCCCTCATCCCAAGTCTGCATTCAAAATTGAACAAATCCAGTGGATCTGCATAAGGAAGAGTAAGGGATTGAGCAAACAGAAGTGAAAGCTATCCCCCTCATCACTGAGCAATGGAATTAAAGAAGGGGGAAAGGGGGAGACAAACTTTCACAAATAAAGAAGAATCAAAGAAAGAACACATGTCCCATACAGACCCCTAGAAGACAGCACCTGAGAATACAAACTTTAAAACTCAAACTATGAAGAGCCCCTAGAATAACTGGTCTCAAACCACAAACCCAGAGATCAAGATACTAATAGAGAGAAACAATAGAAATGAGGACAGACAAGAGGAAAGAAGAAGGAGTTGATAACTGAGATGATGGCAATAAAGATTACTGTAAAAGAAATAAATAACAAACTGACAAGCATGGAAAGCAGAATTTACCAAGCAGAAGACAGAATCTCAGAGCTTGTGGACCAAAATATGGAACTAATGAAAACTATTAAAAACATAGGAAAGAAGCTTAGAGAGACAGAACAAAGCCTCCCAGAAATGTGTGGTCATATAAAGAGGCAAATCTATGATTAATTGGCATTTCTGGGGCAGACAGATAAACAGAGACCACCCTGGAACAAACATTCCCTGGAGTTATCCAAGAAAACTTCCCTCATCTCATCAGAGATGTGATCATTCAAACACAAGAGAAACCCTGCAAGACATCAAATGAGAAGACCAGCTCTTACACACATAATAATTTGCTTATACAAAGAAGGTATAAAAGAAAAAATCCTAAGTACAGCAAGAGAGAAAGGTCTGACCAGTTACCAGATAAGACCAATTAGAATAGTTGCAGACTTAGCTACAGAAGCACTATATGCTAGAAGAGACTGGAGTCCAATCTTCAAAACTCTCAAAGATAAACAATTCTAACCAAGAATTTCCTACCCAGCTAAGCTAAGCTTCATCAGCAATGGAGAATTTGAATCCTTTCCAGACATTCAATCCATAAGAGTTTATACCATCTCCAGACCAGCTCTACAAGAAACACCTAAGAAAGTATTAAACACAAAAGAAAGAAAAATGAGAATGACAAAGCTCTTCTCAAGAATGCAGAAAAAAAGATTAAAAACACACATATATCAGCTCCAACATCAAAAGAAAGCCAGCAAACAAATAAAAAAACAACAACAACAAATCTTATGAGAACCTCGTGACAGGGATAAACTCTTACATCTCAATAATTAGACTGAACTTGAATGAACTAAATGCACCACTGAAAAGACATAGAATGGAAAACTGGATTTAAATAATGACAAAACAATATGCTGTCTCCAGGAGACTCCCCTCACCAAAATGGGCACTTGCAAACTCAAAGTGAGAAGATGGGAAAAAAATTTTCAGGTGAATGGAGCACAAAGCAGTAGTTGGGATCTAAATATCAAACAAAATATCCTTTAAGTTATCAAAAATTTAAAAAGATACAAAGATCACTGCATAATGATAAAAGGTTCAATCCATCAACAAGAAATATCCATCCTAAACATATATGCACTCATCATAGGAGCACCAAACTTTGTAGAGCAGCTTCTAGGTAAATGAAAAAAGATATTGACTCTAACACTATCATAGCTGGGAACTTAAATACCCCACTAACAACCCTAGATAGATCATTGAGACAAGAAGACAACATGGAGATTCAGAACTCAACTTGACACAAAAACACTCAACAAGATTCTAGCAAATCAGGACGAATAACACATCTCATAAATCATCCACCATGACCAAGTAGGTTTTATACCTGTGTTGCAGGGCTGGTTCAACATTCACAAGACTATAATTGTAATTAGAATGCATCAGCAGATGTAAAAATAGGAATCAAATGATTATATTATTAGACACTGAAAAGCTTTCAATAAAATCCAGCATCCATTCTTGGCAATTCCTAAAAGATCTAAAAATAGACCTTTCATACAACCCACCAATCTCCATTCTGGGAATATACCTGGAGAAACTCAAGTCACTCTAAAGAAAAGTAACCTGCATGTCCATATTTATTGCAGCATTATTCACAATAGCAAAAATGTGGAACCAACTGCAATGTTCATCAAAAGTAGACTGGATAAAAAAATGTGGTACATATACATGATGGAATATTACACAGCCATAAAGAAGGACAAAATTATGAACTTTGAAGCAACTTGGGTGGACGTAGAGTCTATAATACTCAGTAATCTATCACAGAAGCAAAGAACTGAGTGCCACATGTTCTCACTCATAAGCAGACCCTGAACAATTGTCATAATTCTATAAGAAATGGGTTGGCAGCCGGGCGTTCTGTCTCATGCCTGCAATTCCAGCACTTCGGAAGGCAGAAAAGAGAGGATTACCTGAGTTCAGGGGTTTAAGACCAGCCTGGGCAACTTGGCAAGACCTCATTTCTACAATAAATAAAAATTTAAAAGTTAACCAGGTGTGGTGGCACGTGCCTGTAGTTCCAGCTGCTTGGAAGGCAGAGGCACAAGGATCACCTAGCACAGCAGGTTGA
Source organism: Carlito syrichta (assembly GCF_000164805.1). NCBI lineage: Eukaryota > Metazoa > Chordata > Mammalia > Primates > Tarsiidae > Carlito > Carlito syrichta. The sequence continues at coordinate 104,402 of NW_007259739.1, forward strand.
GGTTGCAGTGGCAGTGAGCATGCCACTGCCCTCCAGCCTGGGTGACAGAGAAAGACTCCAACTCAAAAAAAGAAAGAAGGAAAGAAAGAAGGAAAGAAAGAAGGAAAGAAAGAAGGAAGGAAGGAAGGAAGGAAAGAAAGAAAGACAGAAAGAAAGAAAGAAAGAGAAAGAAAGAAAGAAAGAAAGAAAGAAAGAAAGAAAGAAAGAAAGAACTGAAAGAAAGAATGAAAGAAAGGAAGGAAGGAAGGAAGGAAGGAAGGAAGGAAGGAAGGAAGGAAGGAAGGAAGGAAGGAAGGAAGGAAGGAAGGAAAGAAAGAAAGAAAGAAAGAAAGAAAGTTAGTTGGCAGAAGTGGGAAACTGCCAGGGGAAGAGAAGTTTCACTTCATCACTAAGGGTACCTGATCTCAAACCAGGTGAAGTGTGAACCTACATGAGGTCCAAACTTTACCTGTACAATGACCATTCATATACTTAACTCTGATTTGTAACCCACATCTTTAAAATAAAAACTTTTTAAAGAATTTAAAAAGCAAAAAAAAAAAAAAAGGAACTAAGCACAACATTTTATTCAGTATTTCCTGAAATGTAAAAGAAAAATAAACAAGAAATGGATAAGTCCTGTAGACAGCTAATACTTTAACAGATGGCAGAGAAAGAAAAAAGATGCACCTTTGTATTTATCTTCTATATTTTCTAATTAAGAAGGTAATCTTCAACCTAGAGAAGCAGAACAATGTAAAAATAGTTTGGGAAGTATAATCCACAATTGAGGAGAAACTGATAAGAGATCACCATAAGACTTTAAATAAATGTACTTCTCCTAGCTGAAGAGAGCTAAATTATAGGGGCAAAGGTTTACAAAAGTGACCTCAGGTCTAGAAACCACTTGAATTTGAAGATTCATGGGTATGAGAGAGTTGACTGAAGATTTAACATAGATAAATATCACAATTTTTCAAAGAAAAAATTTTAAAGGCTAAATATAATTTCTGATATTTATATGTCTCATATTTATATTGTCTTAATTTGTATCAAATTATTTAAATAGTTTGTGAGGTTAATTAGCAAAGAAAACTTAACTAGATTCTAAATATCATGAAGACTATAAGATAATTACTTTTTTTTCCTTGAGTTTTTGGATGAAGATTTTGAAGATTTACATAAATATAAACAAGTAACTATTATTTTAGAATGTTTTATAGTTAATTACAGATTTATTAAAAGGGCATTACCTATTGACAATGATAAAATCAGGACAGAAGTGTCAAGGGCTCTGTGTTTGACTATATCCAATTCTATATTTTAATCAATTCTTTCATCAAGATATACAATGCAAGTATATTACAATATCAGATTTGAAATAATAGTTAATGTGTTGAATGGTGGAATCAAAACAGAAAGTGATTGCCAGACTAAACTTTAGCTCAATGCATGGAGACACTTTTGTCTTTGTACTCCTAGTCTTTTTTTTGGGTGAAGGTTTGAAGAAAATCTGTTGAACAGGAGAGACAAATAAAAGAGACTCTTACAATGAGAGCTGGAAGCAAGACAATGGTGCCAGAAATGACAGTGATGGTGTAGTGGTAGTCAAGACTTGTGAGGAGTTGACAGAATGTTGGCAACCAAGTGACTAAAATGGAAGATAATTCAATAAGATAAGATCATATTCAAAAGAGGAAAAGAGAGGTCAGCATTACTTCCTTGAGAAAAAGTGGTATCATGAGCAGAAAGAGGGCACAGGGAAGGCCAAGCAGGTAAAAGAAAGATAGTGACATTTTTGCACAGACCAAGTCTGACGCACCTCTCACATACCAGAGAAATGTTTTTCTGCCCCAGGGAATATTTAAACTCAGACAGACTTTTTTCTTCACTTAATTTATTTCATGTAACTATAGTTCACTTATACAGAATACATTATTCTACAGTAACGTGCACATTTTAAAAAATTGTGTGTTGACATACTGTTCAATACACTTTAGGAAAATTCTCCTAATCTTTTAAAAAGTTGATGCATAGCATACCTATTTTAAGAGTATAAATTATGCATATACATTTGATGAATTTATAATAAATGAGCTCATCTGTGTAACCAGCACAAAGATGCAGAAATGAAACATTTTCATCACCACAGAAGACTACATTTAAGAAAATGCTCTTCTCAAGTAACTACTGTCCTGATTTCTAACACTCTGATTTTTCATTGTATATAAGTAAGTTAATACAACACTTACTCTTTGCTGTCTTTATTTTGTTCAAAATTATAAGATTTATTTATATCTTGTATACAGTTGAAACATCTTCATTCTTATTGCATATGTTTATACAGTCTATTCTTGGTGGACATTTGATGGGTATTTGGAAAGTTTCTAGAATTTTTATGTTACTAAAGTTGCTGCTATAAGCATTCTTATACATGTTATAGACATGTACCATATGTATACTTATATCTACATGTATACTTGATAAGTAAATGTTTTATGTATTTCTGATGAGTCTTTACCTTTTAACTACAGGAGGATTTACTGGGCCAAATTTATGCATATGTTCAGTTTTAGCAAGTAATGTTCATTTTCCAGAGTGGTGGTGCCATTCTCATTCCCACTAGCAGTGTCTGACTGTGCTGGTTGCTCCACACTCTCCTCAACAAATTGTCAAATCTTCTCATTTTAGTTATTAATGGTGAGTGTGGTAGTTTTAATTTGTGTATCTGTGATGACAAATACATTTAAGAATTTTTATGTATTTATTGGTCAGTTATATATATCATTTTATAAAGTGTTTATATAAATTATTGGTCTATTTTCTACAGGTTTTTCTTTTTATCTTTTAACTGTTCTCTATATATTCTGAATGTGTGTCTTTAATAAAATATATGCATTGCAAATTTCTTCCTCTGTTCTGTTTTTTGTTTGTTTGTTTGTTAGTTTGTTTACAATAGAACTTTATTCTCTCACAGTTCCAGAGGCTAGAGTTCAAAATCAAGGTGTTGGCAGGGTTGGTTCCTTCTGAGGGCTCAGAGGGACAGTCTCTTCCAGGCTTCTCCCTTAGTGGGTGTAGACAATGCTTGGCATTCCTTGACTTGCAGATGGATCACTTTGATCATTGCCTCCATTTTCACATTAAGTTCTCCTTGTGTCTCTGTGTCCAAATTTACTTCCTCTTTAAGAATACCAGTCATTGGACTAGGGGTTCACTTTACTCCAGTATGCCTCATCTTAATTAATTGCATCTATGATGATCTTATTTCCACATAAGTTCACAATCTAAAGTACGGGGCATTAGGACTTTAACATACCTTTTTGGCAAACACAATTTAACTCATAGTGTATAGTTATCATTTGAAGTCATTGCTTTGGAGTGCTTTGTTATGCAGCAGCAGTTATTCAGCACACAGAATTAAGGGATGGCTGGACAGCAAATAAAACACCATTGTAAATGGGATGAGGCAGAAAAAATTTACTGGAACATCCCCCTAAGAGTCTACTGTATGTGGCTGGAATAATTGATTTTCTAAGTAAATTGTGGTGGGGGTGGGGACTAGATCTTCCCCCAAAAGATGGGTGTTCTAGTAACAACATGCACTTGAATAATAACAGACAACTTACCTAATGCAATCTACAGTAGGAAAATAGCTTGGGTTTTACTTTGTGAGATATTCTGTCCCCTTATGGATGAAAATCTATAGTGACGTTTTGTTTGGTTGGGTATTTTTAGAGATGGGGTCTTGCTATGTTCCCTAGGCAGTTCTCGAACTCCTGAACTCAAGCAATTCTCCGGCCTCAGCATCCCAAAGTTCTGTGCATGAACCACAGAACCTGGCCAATAATTCTTATGCATTTATTGGTCAGTTATATATTCTATCTTATAAAGTGTTTATATAAATTATTGATCTACTTTTCTATAGGTTTTTATTTTTATCTATGACTTTTAATTTTCTCTATATAGTCTGTGAGTCTTTAATAAAATATATGCATTGCAAATATCTTCCCCTATTCTGTGTTTTTTTCATTTCATTCATTTTCTTGTGCCTTTGAACAGACATTCTTTTTCTTTCTTTCTTTCTTTTCTTTTTTTTTTTTTTTTGTTTTAGGGGGAGGGAGTGGTCAGTGTCTCACTCTGTTGCCCAGGCTGGAGTGAGGTGGCCTGATCACAGCTTACCACAGCCTCAGTCTCCTGGGTTCAGGTGATCCTTCCATCTGTTTCCTGAGTAGCTGGGACTACAGGTACATGCCACAATGCCCCGTTATTTTATTTTATTTTATTTTATTTTATTTTATAGAGACTCAGTATTGCTATGTTGCCTAGGCTAATTTCCAACTCCCAAGCTCAAGCAATTCTCTCATCTTGGGTTCCCTAAGTGCTAGGATTACAGGCTCAAGTCACTGCATCTAGCCTGAATAAGCATTCTTTACAGTAATGTAAGTCAATTAAAAGACTTTTTCCTTTATTATGTGCATTTTTGTATTTTGTTTTAAAAATATACTTTACATCATGAAACTGTCTTTCTGTAATATTGTCTATGAACTTAACCCACTATTATTTTCTGAATGGTATGAAAAAATGTCAATATTAGTTTTTAAAATATAAATATCTTGAAGATGCAGTCATTTGTAGAAATATTGTATTTTCACCATTGTACTGTGGTATCATCTGCATCAATTATCTGGTATCTGTGTATATGTAGGACCCTTTTAAAAAAATCTATTTTTCCATTGACAACTTTTTTTGTCTTTGTGCTGTTTAATTACTATTACTTTACACAGGTTTTGATAGATGCCAAAATAAATATTCCAATTTTGTTCTTCAAGAATGTCTTGATGTTTCATGGAAATTTTCATTTTAAAACAAATGTTAAAATCAGGTTTTCAATTTACACACACACAACCCCCACAATACACCAGCTGGTAGTTTGTTTGAAACTACATTGAATCGATCAAATTGGCACTTTTATAACACTGGGTCTTTCTATCCATAAACATCATTAAATGTCTTAAAATATTATTTAACTTTTTCAAATAAAGTATACAATTTTTGTCTGTATAAATACCTTACACATTTTGTTAGATATATTCCAGACTTTTTTAAAATCTTTTTTTGAAAAACTTTTTGGTATTATAATATAAAAAATTATAGTTCAATTATTTAATAGTTTTACAATTCTGTATATTGATTTTACTCAATGTAGTATTCAGTAAACTGTTACTGTATTTGTCTTCAGTTTCCATTTTTTTATTCTTTGTTTGTGAATGCCTTTGACTCCATGATACTCTTTTTAGGAAGACAAAAGGTTATAAACTCTACTATTCTCTTTATACAGTTAGGATGCAGAATTCTCTAAATGCCATGCTGTAAAAAATTCCTTACCTAAGCAGTTTCTGTCACCGTAGTCACTTGCAGAGGTGACAATGACAAAGTAAACCACCTTAATGTGTTGTGGCAAGGTCATGACAGATAACCTTGGTCTTTTCTTTCCCCATCAGGCTGTAGTAGCTATTTGCTTAGATAACAGTGACCAGTAGTAATAATGTATACTAGCAAAGCTCTTTTAAAATTTTGATGTCAGGAAGTAAATAACTTAATAACATAAATAAGTAATAATGAATGCTATGAGTAATGCACCAAGTTTCATAGCAATTGATACTATCTGCTCAGTACATGTCTCTCCCTGAATCATCCATCACAGTAACAAGGAGTATGGATGCTGAGCAAGATGACACAGGAGAGTAGAAGAGGGAAAATCAATCAATTGAAGAATCGCAAACACAGCCTCTTCCTCACCCCCAATCCATTATGAACACAAGTCTCAGTGAACATTTTGGTGTATAGGCAAGCATGTTTAATTATTTTCGGTCAGGTAGATAAGCACAATTTTTTGTTTTGTTTCTGTTTAAATATTGAGGGCCTACCATATAGAACACAATTGCTTAAGGGATACCTAACTTATAATCATCTCTCAATGTGCCATGAAGGCACAGTGATCTACATATCACAGGAAGAGTGTGAATCTCTCACTCTTATAACAAAGGTTGTTTCAAACTGGGAGCAAAAAATAACCAACCTGCTTGGGCTTAAGTGAGATCAAATGCTATGGGACAGACTTCACCCATGCATTTTTTCATTTAGTTTTGTTGGTTTCAAATAGTTATCAAGTACCTACTCTATGTGAAAAGAAAAATAAAAGAAGGGAAAAAAAGAGAAAGTAAGAAAAAGCAACATGTTTCTTGTCCTTAAGAAAATTTTATGTGATGAACACGAAACATATTGATTTATAGACAGTGAGTTGACATTGAATACAAATGTTGCCATCCTAAAATAAGCTGTAGCTAATAACAAAGAGTAGACAATGAGAGTCTGATGTGCCATTTTCAGTGGGTAGGAGGTGGAGAAATCTACTTTGTTAGCATTCTAGGGCCTTTCTAATATAATTGAGAATTGATTGAAAGTACTCATTTCTGACATTCCAGAGGCAGTGTCATGGCACATTGGCTTTATAAAATTTTGAATGGCAAAATGTAATTTCAGAATACATGCAGAGTGCCTGACCAACCTGTCTTGCGCAATTGTTTAGTTGCAAATGATCCAGAGGCCCAGGAAAGTGGATTCTGTCCTGAATTCTATTCAGTCCTCTGAGAGGCCTATTTATTGAAATATATATTTACCATATTTTTTGTTAAGTGTAATTGTGAAGCTAGGTTATGATAGAAAAGACACATTTGGTTTTGAATGATAGCATTTTAAATGATAGAATTCTATTACCATATTGAAACATTCAGAATTGTGAGCTTTTAATTATTATTTTTTATATTTCCATTTTGAAATGAAACAAAACAAAAAATAGTTAGGGAAACATTTTTTTTCCTACTTGCCTCTTCTACATTGTTACTTCTTATCTGCAGTATTAGTTCGTAAATTTGATCATGGAGTTATTGTTCAATAACACGTTATTGAGCCCTCTCTGTATTTTACTTAGATAACTTTATTTTGTAAGTACTGTAGAATAATACTATTCAAACTCAATTACATCTAGATGATTTTTATATTTCAGTTGAAAATATGTGAAGTTAGCAGAAGGTAATATTTCAATCATAGTTGAGAAACCAAAATTCGAGACTTGAAAAGTAATTGTTGTGAAATTCCTTTCCATTAATTAGTTCCTTATAATTACACAGAACATTTTTTAAATTTCCTGCTTATTTTCAAGAACTCATCTTTGAAAATAATATTTTATGAAAAGATATCAGAGCCTGAGATGGAAGGATCACCTAAGCCCAGCAGGTTGAGGCTACAGTGGCCGTGAGGGTGCCACTACACTCCAGTTGGATGACAATAGTAAGACTCCAACTCAAAAAAATAAAAAATAAAAAATAAAAAAATAACAGAAACTCAAGGAGAAGAATGTGGGGACAAACAGAAGGCTCTAGAGAGTGCATTTTCACAGAACTATAGACAGCCTCTGAAGGAAATAAGAAAAAAATAAATCAAGCTTTTACCTTAGCTGTGTGCCATTATTCTACAGGATAAATATTTATATTGAGCAGTAAATGCACAGAACAATTAGTGATCAAGGCCAGTGGTCTGAAACCCATAAGTAAATATTCAGCGCAATATATACACCTGAAGTCACACAACTTCTCATTTTAGTATTGGCATCAATACACTCACTTTTTAAATTTTATGATCTAGTAAATAAAATCTAGCTGCAAATTGTGAGGTGCATGAAAAGAAAATTGCCACACCGATTGCCTTTTCCTAAATTTTTATATAAAGCACTTTTTAAAGCTCTGGTTTTCAACTGTTGAAGTAAATAAGCTTTTTTTTCTTTTATCTTAACATCTCAACCTAGTCAGTCATACCAGTCAGGCTTTGGTAAATGCTTTAAAAAATTCCCTTGTAAACTATTTTTTTTCTTCTTAAGTCTACTTTACATAAAGAGACGGGCTTATATGGAAATTTATTTTTAACAGCTTAATATATTTTACTGAGAAAAATGTAATTTATTATAATTTATGTCAGTTTATAATTTAGGGTTCTTTCTAGGATTTAACTGCCTATTTAACATAATAAAACATGTGGGACATTCATTCACCTGATTATTTTATAACCAATGATGACATGAAAATCTATTCTCATGGAGCTATTGCTTTTCTATTTCTCTATAGAGAGTAAACTTTTATTCCTATGACTTCAATAGATTTGAATGTTTAGTTAATGTTATGTTAATTATAACCGTGTAATGTTTTCTATAACCAGATTATAGGATAAGTAGCCTAATAGTATACATAGGTTCTGAGTCTCTGTGTCATTTATCTTTAAGGAAAATGGAAGCTAAATGTGAAATAAAATCAAGTACTCCTTTGGACAAGATGGAATCACATAGATTTGATTTTATGTATATATATATATAGTTCGTGTGTGTGTGTGTGTGTGTGTGTGTGTGTGTGTGTGTGTGTGTACCTTGATGTAACATCAACCAATAAACAGGCACGCTCTTCAACCTACATAAATCATCCTTAATATCCAAACATATATAAATGAAATAATCTAGTAAGTCTTTTCGTGCTGACACTGCTCTCCAGTACACACTTTAATGTTACTCTTTCTTTCTCTTTGTAAGCTTCCAGCATATGAATACACATAAAGAACTTAACAAATAATGTTAACTTGACAGTATAAATAGTTCTTGGTTTTTTTATTGTTATCTTTAATAGCTTCAACACCCAGTGTCCTAAATGTATAGTTATTTAAATTAAGTACATACTTTTATTCTGGATAAGGAATAATTCAAAACTAAATTTCATAAGGAAATTAGACAATTTCTATTTCAAACAAAATATTTATATCATATAAGAAAGCAGAGTAGATGGGCTGAGTCCAGTGATTCATGCCTGTAATCTCTGTACTTTGGGAAACCGAGGCAGGAGGATTGCTTAATCCTAAGTGTTCAATACCAGCCTAGGCAGCATAGCAAGACCTCATCTATACAAAAAAAAAATCACTCTGTGTGATGGCCCAGGCCTGCAGTCCCAGTTACTCTGGAAGCTGAGGCAGAGGGATCTCCAGAGCCCATGAGTTCAAGACTGTGGTGAGATAGTGCCACTGAACTCCAACCTGAAGGATGGAGTGAGACCCTGACAAGAAAGAAAGAAAGAAAAAGAAAGAAAGAAAGAGAGAGAGAGAGAGAGAGAAAAAAAGAAAGAAAAAGAAAGAAAGAATGAATGAAAGAAAGAAAGAAAGAAAGAAAAAGAAAGAAAGAAAGAAAGAAAGAAAGAAAGAAAGAAAGAAAGAAAGAAAGAAAGAAAAGGAAAAAGAAAGCTGAGTAGATGATGTATGTGACATAGTAAGACAGCAAAGATTTTGCTAGATGCGGTGGGAAAAATGAGAGATGTGACAGTATTACCAATAAGTATTCACTGGGGTGACAGTGACCTGTGTTAATCCTCTTCTTTCTTCTATTCAATAAAAATGTGTTTGATTAAAGGATTTTTCTCAGGTAGGCCTTAACAGTTACTTCAGTGATGATTCCAATTTCAACCAGTGACCCAGAAATGAAACACTACATTTCATAAAACTCCTGGTGTACACTATAAATGAGACCTACAAATGTCATGTCCTTGAAAACATGAAATCCAATATGCTGGTATATGTCTTTTACTCAAAATTGAATTCAAAACCAAAATGTTCCATGGGCCATAGAAGAAGGCTAGGTCTAAGTTCAAACATAAACACAAATCTTTTCTCCTCCATAAGTTAAACATCAGAAAATCTGAAATGTGAAGTTACTGTGGTACAAGATCAACCCTACAATTTCTTTCATTTAGTAGTGGTGAAGTCGGGCAAGATGGCTCATGCCTGTAATCTCAGCATTTTGGGAGATCAAAGAGAGAGGACTAGCTGAACTCATGAGTTCAAGACCAGCTTGGGCAACATAGTGAGACCTTGTCTCTACAATAAATAAGAAAATTAGCTGGGTGTGGTGGCATGTGCCTGTAATTCCAGCTACTTGGAAGGCTGAAGGGAGAAGGATCACCTGAGCAAAGCAGGTCAAGACTGGTGGTTATAAGCATGACACTGCACCCCAGCCTGGGCAACAGAGTGAGACTCCAGTGAAAAAAAGTATTAGTGGTATACCATTTCAATATTATTTGTAACTCTGAGGAGACTACAGAAGTTATTTCATGATTTTGGAAGGTGTTGATTTGGAAGGAGAATTCACATTTGTTCACAAACACACAAAGTTTTAAATTTATGTTAGCACTATTGATAGCCTAACTGATACATTTTAATCCAAATGATAATAATTATACTAATCCAGTTCTTAAGAAAAAAACTTTGCTTAACAATTTGCAAGTTTAAATGAGAAGTGAATACTTCTTTAATTCTCAAAGACAAAGAGAAATGCAAATTGAAGTCTAACAATACTCAATTTAAAGACAATATTAAAATATATGAAAAATGAATCTGATACCAACCTGCATGAACATTTTTTGACTACTTACACCAAACACTTTTAGACCTAAAAGGTTGTACTTGCTCACCCAAACATCATAAAGATCTATCCGTCTGTCTGTCTGTCTAACATCTCTATCTATCCTGACACAATAGTGATGATATATATGAAACTTAATTCACAGGAATGCCAATCACCTTGCCTCAGAGATTGCTCAGTAATTGCTGCTGAAAGTGTTCTCCAAAGTGCTCTGCAAGTCCACACTCCAACCACCACAGTGTGTGTGCTCCAGTTACACAGCATTCTCACCAGCCCTTGGTATTGTCAGATTTTTCTTTCTCTTTTTTTTGTCTTGTTATGTTGCTCAGGCTGGTCTTAAGCTCCTGGACTAAAGTGATCTGCCTGCCTTGGTCTCCCAAAGTGCTGGCATTGTAAACCACCACACCCAGCCAGATTTTAATTGGTTAAACATTCTAAATGGTATAGAAAGGTAACTCATTGGGTTTCAATTTGCATTTCCCTAATAACTGATGATGTCATTATTTATCATGTGCACATATTCTTTGGCGAACAATCTGTTCAAATCTTTTGTCTATGTATTTCTAGTTTATTATTATTCAGTTTTAATAATTTTTAGATATTTAGGAAATAACTGAATCAGATAGAAATCAAGAAAGAATGTTATCAGACTTGTGAATTGCCAGTATTTTCTCCCATTTTGTTTTGCCTCATTCTCTTAAACAATGTCTTTCAAAATCCAACTTGTACTTTTTTGTTATAGATTGTGCTTTTGATATTTTATCCAGACATTTGCCTAAACCATGGAACAATCATTTGTTAATATATTTCATTCTAGAAATTTTATATAGTTTTGTGTTTTACATTTCACTTTATAATAAAGTTTTATTTAGATTTTTTTTTTTTTAAGTTGGTGTCTCACTCCATCGCCCAGACTGGAGTGCAGTGGCCGCTCCTGGCCACCGCAACCTCGACCTGCTGGGCTCCGGCGATCCTGTCGCCTCCGCCTTCCAAGTAGTTGGAACTACAGGCACGCGCTACCACGCCCGGCTGATTTTTTGATTTATTGTAGAGATGAGGTCTTGCTGCCCAGGAGGGTCTTGAACCCACGGGCTCAGGCAATCCACTCACCTCAGCCTCCCAAAGCACGGGATTACAGGCTGAGCCTCCGAGCCCGGCTTTATTTAGATTTTGTATATGCTGTGAAGTGTAGATTAAGGTTCATTTTTTTCCATATGTAAAGTCCATTGGTCTAGCAGGATTTGCAGGAAAAAAAACTACCCTCTATGTATTGAATTGCCTTTACACCATTGTTTGCAAACAATTGGTGATATGTGTCTATTCCTAGTTTCTCTATTTAGTTCTATTGATCTATATATCTATTATTTTACCTTACCACAAGTCTGCAAATTTTTCAGAAAGGGCCAAATAGTTCATATTTTAAGCTTTGCAGTTCTCATATTTTCTTTGTACTTTTCTTTTCCAACTTTTTAAAATGAAAAAAAAAAAAAATAGCTCATAGCCATACAAATAGAGAGTAGAATTTGACCCGTGGTCATATGTCACATTTCCTGGGTCTATACTGCACTGTCTTGCATATCTTTATATAGCTTTATATAGTATCTTGAATAGCTTTACAGAAAATATCTGTTAGATTATATGAATTTTTCAATTTTGTTCTTTTATTTCAAAATTAATTTGGCTTTTGAAATTTTGAATGAATTTTTCACATGAATTTTGGAATTAGCTTATTGATTTCCATAACATTTCTGAGATTTTGATTGAATTGCATTTAATCTTTAGGTCAGTTTAGAGAAAATCAACATCTTAATAGCATTAAGTCTTCCAATTCATGGCCATAAATTATCTCTGATTTATTGGATACTCTTTGATTTTCATCATTAGTGAAGTGTATCATATTCAATATATAGATACTATACATATGTATTAGATTTATACCTATTTTATGGTTTTGGCACTAATTATGGAATTTAAAAAATTCCAATTTCCAAATATCCATTGCTAATAACTACAATTGCAACATAATTTTTTTTAACATTGTATTCCATGAACTTTTTAAACTCACTCATTAAGAGTAATGGGAATTAGGCTTCTTATTTGTTCCTAATCTTGTGGGGGATTATTCTGAATTTTATCATTAAATATGATACTAGTTGTAGTAGTAATTTTTGTTACTGTTTCTGATTTCCTATCAGTTTAGGAAGTTTCCTTTCTTATAGCTGACATTTTCTCATGAGTAATTGTTGAAATTAGTCAAAATTTGTTAATACATTTTTCTTTTTTAGTCTGTTGTATTATATTAGTCTTCAAATGTTGAACTGGACTTGCATTCCTTGAATAATATTTTGATAAAGAGTTATTATTCACTTTATATACTGCAGGATTCAATTTTCAAGTTATTGTTTCAGGATCTTTATATCTTCACTTATTGGGGTATTGTTTGCAGTTTTCTTCTTCAGTAATATCTTTTCTGATTTTGATATTGTTATGACCAAATTGTGAGAAAGAGACGTGCCAGCATGCCTACGTCCAAATCACGAATCCTTTATTAAGCGTGTGGTCAAGAGTAGGCTCATGCCAGGATGCTTTTGACACTGAATGGAATTAGCAAGAAGCTTTTTTAGGTAAAATCTGCAAGTGGGCTACATAGCAAGGGGGTGAGCAAGGGGATTAGGGAACAAGGAACTAAAAACAAAAGGAGCAATGTTGTAGATTTCAGTTACCAAGGCATACAATTACATGGAACTTGTAGCTAGGGAGTTTGTAAATGGTCAGCAGGAATGGTCAGCGTGATCAGCTCAAGGGAACAAAGTTTGGGGTCTGTGATCATGGGGACATTACAGCAATTACACGTAGGTTAATTCTTAGGACAGGCAGGCAGCTAAGATGGAGGATTTACCAAAATGGAGTTACTCATGTCAAGCAGGCTAGCACAATTATTTCATTAGCTATTTCATTTTTATTAGTTATTTCATGATTATTTCATTCCCCCCTTTTAGTTGTGCATGAGTCAATTCGTTGACTCTTTAGTCATAAGTCTGGAGTTATAATAAGCTTTTACATGCATAAGTTTTACAGAATTTATGCATGAAAGATAAAATAGCATTAACAGAGCCCTTTCACCACATTTTTAATTTGCAGGAGCTACAGTTAAAAGACTATGCCAAAGGCCAGAGCAAGTGAGATAACAAAACTAAGAGCTCAAGATTGAGTACAATGTATTTTAAAAATTAGTAACCAGTCTATTAGCATCTTCTGGCATCTTACGGTTCAGATGTAAATCGAAAGGTGATCTTGAGAGGGTTTTCAGGGTCCTTGTTGCAATCCAGTTGACTGAACAGTGGTTGTTTTTCTCTGTTGGATGAGGGAATGGATATTTAGGGTCCCTGGCTGCCTCAGCACAGTTGATGGAATGAGTGTCCATTTCTTTGACTTTCTTGACTTGTGTGTGATGAATCCAGGCCAGTACCCAATTGACCTTGAGTGCTGTTAGGGTGGTGATGATAATAATAAAAGGTCCTTTTCAGGCAGGGTTAGTCCCTCTTTCTGGAACTTTTTGATGAAAACCAGGTCTCCAGGCTGGAGCGGATAACAAAGCATGGAAGATGGAGTGGGCAAAACAGCACAAACACCGGAATGGACAGCAACCTGGACCTGCTGGAGGGACTGGAGATACTTTAACAGGGATTGATTAGTTATTTCTTTTAGGATGGGATCCAGCAACCAAGGCAACAAAGGAGGTGGTCTCCCAAACATGATTTCATATGGAATAAACCCAGCCTTATATGGGGTACATTGGGTATGGAGAAGATCTATAGGCAAAAGATTTACTCATTTTTCACCAGTTTCTATTATTAATTTGGTTAAAGTAGATTTTAGGGTTTGGTTTATGCATCCTAGTGCTTTACTAACCAGCTGAACTATGGATGAGATGAAGGCAGGACCATTGTCAGAGCAAATAGAGAGGGGGAATCCAAATCTAGGAATGATTTCATTTAGTAAAAACCTGGTAAGAGTCAAGGTGTTTTCATTTTTGGTGACAAAGGCCTCTACCCATCCAGAAAAAGTATTTACAAACACTAGCAAATAGTTGTACCCCACATGAGGGGGCTTTATTGCAGCGAAGTCTATTTCTCATTTTTTTTCGGGGGTTGCTCCTCGAGCCCTAATGCCATTCGGAGGTCTGAGCCCTTGTTTTGCATTGATCTGGGTACAGGCCGGGCACATAGCACCTGCCATCACAGCTATGCTTTTTAAGTCATTGATATAATAAAAATGATTTAACAGTTCAGTAATTTTATTACCTCCCAAATGGGTAATAGAATGTAGTTGTTTTACCAAGGCATGTCCCAGGGCTTCAGGTAGAATAATTTTAAAGTCCTTGATCCACCATTCAGTGGAGTCTTTATAAGTTCCCTCTAGGTCTACCTGTTCTTCTTCCTGGGTATAGGTGGGCTGCTTTGGAAGAGAAGGAGCTGAAAAAGTTTTAGTTAGCAAGATGATCAGGGGTTTAACTGGGAGTTCTGCTGCCCTTCGAGTCACCTGGTCTGCCAGGTGGCTTCCAGTTGCTTCTGGAATGTCCGATTTTTGATGTCCCCTGCAATGGATGATGGCCACCTCTTTGGGGAGCCATATAGCCTCTAGGAAGAATAAGATTTCCTCCTTGTTTTTTATAGTTTTGTCTGCCGTGGTAAGAAGACTTTGTTCCCTGTAGATTATGGCATGCACATGAAGTGCAGCAAAAGCATAGCGCCTGTCATTGAAAATGTTTACTCATTTTCCTGTTCCCCAGCACAGGGCCTGAGTTAATGCAATTAACTCAGCTTTTTGAGCTGAGGTACCTTGAGGCAATGCCTGTGACCAGATTACATTATGAGCCATGGTTACAGCTGCACCCGCCTTGCAGACTTCCTCTATTACCAGGCTACTACCATCTGTGAAGCCTGGCTTAAGGGAGTGTCCTGAAGATTGGACCAGCTGGCCTGAGAGATGTTCAATACGTTTTTACATCATGTACTGGTATTTCCAGATTGTCATCAGGCCACAGAGTGGCCGGATTGAGGCATTTAGTAGGAGAGAAAGTTAGTCTTGGTTACTCAAGCAAAAGACTCTGATATTGGGTGATACGAACATTTGACATCCAGTGGCCAGAGGCTCCCCGGAGCAAAGTCTCAAAAGCATGGGGAAAAGTCAAAGCCAGGTTTTCACCAAAAGTTAATTTATCTGCTTCCTTAACTAGTATGGCCATTGCTGCAATGCCCTGGAGACAAGAGGGCCAGCCAGAAGCCACTAGGTCCAGTCTTTTTGAAAAATAAGCCACTGTTCTCCTTCATGGTCCTAGGGTCTGAGTGAGGACCCCTTTTGAAATTCCTCATTGTTCATGAACAAACAAGTGGAAATGCTTGGTAATATCTGGGAGGACTAGAGCCTGGACTTGGGTCAGAGCCATTTTTAACTGCTGGAATGTTTGTTCCTTAGCAGCAGTTCAATTCAGGGGTTGATCTCCTGCTGTGACAATGTACAGGGACTTGGCAATTTCAGCAAATCCTGGGATCCACAGCCAGCAATACTCTGCTGCCCCCAGGAATTCCCATACCTGTTTCTTTGTGGTTGGTGTGGGAATTTGAAGAATGGCTTCTTTTTGGGCTAAAGTCAGGGCTCATTTACCATTTCTTAAGCAAGTATCCCAGGTAGGAGACTTAAGTTGAGCAGAGCTGTAACTTTTTCGCTGACACATAATAGCCGAAGTCTTGGAGGAGCTGTAACAGAGGCTTAGTACCTTGTAAACAAGTGTCCAGGTCTGCAACCACAAGTAAGAGGTTATTTACATACTGGAGTAAAGTACATTCTGTTGCAAGGCTTTCCCCAAAAGAGTTGGGGAGTTCTTGAAACCTTGTGATAGCAGGGTCCAAGTCAGCTGACTGGTGTCCCCTGAATCTGGATCTGTCCATTTAAAAGCAAAGATGGTTTGACTGATAGGGGACAAAGCGATAGAAAAGAAGGCTTCCTTTAAATCCAGTACAGTATATACCTGATGTTGAGAAGGCTTGGAATCAGTTCCCAGGGCTCAGAGGGCCATTACCAGGATTTTGGCCTGTCTTCTTGCAGCTCTGTTGGCTACCTGCACTGCCTGTTTCTGTTTTTCAGGATCTCAGTTGTTAAAAACTTTCTGAGCTACTTCAGGCAGCTGAGAAATATTTATTCCTACTAAGCCTTCCACCTTCTGCAACTTTTTTTTTTTGGATGTCTGGAGCTGCCTGAGCCACAAATGCCAAATTAATAGCTCAAGCATTCTTGGGAGCTGAGGGATCAAAAGGGATGTAAGTCTGAAATGCCTCTTGGAGGCTCTCAAGGAATGCTCCTGGAGATTCTTCGGGTCCCTGGAGAACCTTGATCGTTTTAGAAAGATTCATAGGTTTTTGGGCTGCCCCTTTTAAAGCTGCTAATAGAACCTGGTAATAGGTATCTAGTGCCTTGGACCTCGCTGAGGTGTTTGGGTCCCAGTTAGGGTAAAAGGGAGAAAACCTCTTTTAACATTTCTTGACTTTCCTTTTCTGTAACAGTTGCTGAGGTCAGGACAGACTTTTTTAGTCTCAGTTTTAATGTGCTTCTGGCTTTTTAGAAGTAGATAGGATTAAAAAGGAGCTGCTGGCAATTATCCCAGGTGGGAAGATGAATGTGCATGATTCATTTTACCAGGGAGGTTAAAAATTTTGGCAAGATTTCATTTTCTGGAAAAACAGGTAAAACAAGTTTTCCTTGAAGAGTTAGCCAAGATCTTTATATATAACACCCTATTGTTATTAAGTAAGAGCTTTGTCTTTGTATAAAAATATTTTTAACCATGGAGGAAGGTTTTGGACTAAATTTGACCATTGGTTGATACAGGGAAACTGATCAGGATAAACAGGGGTCCCTGTAATGACTTTTCAGACAGACTAAGTAACATGAACATCCAGAGACCCTGTGGAGGGCTACTTACCATTAAACGCAGGCCAAATGTTTTCATAGAGAGTCCAGAGTCTGCCTTTGGAAAGACAGACACTGTAGTCCTCAGCGAACCCAACAGAGAAATTCCTTATTATATTGTCCAGGGGACCTTGAGAGCTTAGGAACCCATGACCCCATATTGTTAAAACCAGTAAATTACAGGAGGCACATAATGAGGATCAGACCTCCAACCACAAAAAGATAAGCAAAGGCTAATAGAAATTACTGGCCTGCTGATCAGTCCAAAAGTGCAACAGAAGCAAGCCTTGTGACAAAGAGCACAGCAAGAATGAGGGAAAGAGGCAAAGGATGGCAGGTATGTAGAAATACCATAGGTAGTTAGAAGCGGGTACCCAAACAGAAACCAGATACTAAACCAAGACTCTGTTTAGTCAATGTTTTGGCTTAATGAACAGTGTCTAAGGACAGGTTGTGAATTCTGTGAACCCATTAAAAACAATAAGCAAGCAACAAACAGACAATTAAAACACAATGACAGACAGGGCTTGTCTGGACCAAGTCAGAAGGAACAATCACAGGGCAGAAAACCAGAGGACTCTATTCAGTCAATATCTTGGCCTAATGAATAGTGTCCGAAGGGCAACCTTGTCAGGATGTAACTTCCTTAAACAGAAACAGAAACCATGGTCACAAGCAATTAAACAGAAAACCAAAAATAAATTCTTACCTTCTAGGAGACTGTAGACAAACTTAGGTTCTTTTGAGGCAATAGCTGCCAGTAGTCATTCCAACCCCCTCAGAGCCAATTGAGAGGTTAAGGGATCTGAGAATCTCAGGAGGCACTCTCCTACACAAGGCAGCTGCTGGTGCTGGTGGAAAAATTCTCATTGGGGTCTCCAGATGTTATGACCAAATTGCAAGAAAGAGACATGCCCGCATGCCTAAGTTCAAAACACGAGTCCTTTATTAAGCACACAGTCAAGAGTAGGCTCATGCCAGGATGCTCTTGACACTGAATGGAATTAGCAAAAAACTTTTATAGATAAAATCTGCAAGTGGGCTTCATAGCGTGGGGTTGAGCAAGGGGTGAGGGAACAAGGAACTAAAAATAAAAGGAACAATCTCTTGGATTTCAGTTAACAAGACATACAATTACACAGAACTTATGGCTAGGGAATTTTGTAAAAGATCAGCAGGAACGGTCAGCATGATCAGCTCAAGGAATCAAAAATGGGGGTCTGTGGTCATGGGAACATTACAGCAATTACACGTATACACTGGGAGGTTATTCTTAGATCAGGCAGGCAGCTAAGATGAAGAATTTAACAAAATGGAGTTACTCATGTCAAGCAGGCTAGCACAATTATTTCATTAGCTATTTCATTTTTATTGATTATTTCATAATTATTTCAATAGGTGTCAATACTGAAAATTTAAAATGAGTTTCAAAGTATCCTTCCTCTTTTATGTTCTAGAAAAGTCTGTGTAAAACAGTGTTTCCTTCTTAAATATACTGTACATTTTACAAATGTATCCATATTGGATTGGAAGTGTGTGTTTTTGTACACTAAGTGTTAATAATAATTATTAATTCAGTCTAAGTAGTACATATAGTACTCTTCAGATTATTTCTTCTTGAGTGATTCTTTTTTTTTTTTACAATTTTTCTTTTAAGAAATTTGACTTTTTTTCCTTGTTGGTCAAAACAAGTATAACTGGCCACATAGCAAACTGCTTACAATATATTCTCATTATCTTTTCAATGTCTGTAATTATGTAATGATATCCCCTCTTTAATTCTAATATTTGTTATTTGTTTCTTCTTTGCTTGATCATTCTACCTAGAAGTTCATCAATTATTTGAATATATTAAGAATTTCTCTATTAATTTTCTGTTTTTATTTAATATATTTGGGTGCTTTGCTTATTATCTTAAGTTTCATTTGCTTGTGTTTAATTTTATATAATCAAAAACTAAGAAGGACCAAAAATATCTTGTTTATAAGATAAGAAAATAGACTGTCATATTTTACATCTATGTGCTAACAGACAAACACAGACCCTGGATCAGAGTCATAGTTATTTTATTTTTCTTTCCTCAAGTCAAAAGTATCAGTCAAAGCAATATCTTGAGGGACTTTATCCCCCATGCCCTAGTTTTCTACAAATCAATGAGATAAGGGCTGGATGTTTACCTGTGTATGCAGAGGGTTTACAATACAGGAGAGAAATTCCAAAATTAGAAAAATCTAAGCCCTTACAAGTTGTTGGCACATTTGTTCATTTTCCAGTCCAGAGAGAATTAAAATACTTGCTACACAAATCTCTTCTAGAGAAAAGGAAGAAGTGTCACTAGGTTAATCAGCCCAGGATGCAAACAAAGGTCTCCAGCTCTGGGTCAGTTTTATGTTTCCAAGTCTTTCCAAAGCTCCTTACCTCTATAGAGACACAATCTCTGGCTTTCAAGTACATCAAGCAATGATGCTTACAGTGACATTTTCTCACAAGATCTGGACTGTGCAAGAATGCAAAAAAAAAAAAAAAATTCCATAGCAAACTGTCTTAACTTTTTTTTTTCATTTTCTTAAGATGGAAGACAAACTCATAACCATTTTAGAGTCCCAATGTAAGCATTTAATCCTGTACATTTTCCTCTAAGCTCTGCTTTACGTGTTTCCCTCAATTTAATGTCTATTCAATTAAAGTATTTTCTAATTTCCCTTATAATTATGTCTTTGAACCATTTATGACTTATAAATGGTTCATCTCTAAATATTTTAGGACTTTCCAGATTGTTTCCTGTTATTTATTAGTTACTTGATTACATGATCATCCAAAAATATACATGATATAATTTCAATATTTAAATTTGCAACTTTTTTAGTGATCCCAAATATCTATCTTAATGATTGTTCAATGTGCTCTTGACAAGATAATGTGTTCTGCTGAGTGTTCTGTAATTGAGTGTGAGTGTTTCACACATGTCAATTAGGTCAAGTTGGTTGACAGTGTTGTTCAGATTTTTTTACACTTACTAATTTTCTGTTTCTTTGTTTAATTATTTACTGATAAATGACTGCTGAAATATATAACTGTAATTGTGATGTATATATAGCTTTTCAACTCTGTTTTTGCTTCACATTTTGAAGATCTATTCTTAAGAGCATATAATTTAATATCATTAAGACTTTTTAACATTATGTGATAACTTTACACCTGGTAGATGTTATCTCTACCCTTTAAAAAAGTCTTCTTTTTCTGATATTAATATTTTCATTCAATCAATATTTTATTTTATCTACCATACAGATTTATAATTTGTGACTTTTTCTTATTTTTTCAGTAGTTGTCTTGGGCTTACAATATACATCTTGAATTAATCACAGTCTATCTTCAATGCTATGAAGCTATCTCCCATTCTCTACACTATAATTTTTACAAAATGCATTGGTAATGTTTTTCTTTATACAATCGTCTTTTAGAACACTGAACAAAAGAAAAAGTTCTTTATCTGTATGTATTCAATTCCAATGTTTCTTGTGTGTGTGTATAGATCTATGTCTATGGTATCATATTCTTTCTATCTAAAGAATTTCCTCTTGTTTCTCTTGGTGCAGATCTACTAGCAAAAATTTCTCATAATTTTTCTTAAAAAGGTCTTTACTTTTTCTTTATGTTTGAAATATGTTTTCACTAAATATATTATTAGGAGTTTATTTCATTTTTTGTCTATGCTAGCCCATTTTCTTCTCATTGATTTGCTTTCTGACAAGAAGTCTTCTGTAATTCTCGTCTTTTTTTTTTTTTTTTAATCAATTTTGTGTTTTCTTCTGGTTGCCTGCAAGATTTTTTTGTCATCTTTTTATCTCTGTGTTCAGCATTTTGAATATCATGTGTCTAGTTTTTATTTTGATATTCTAGTTTGTTTTTCTTGGTTTTTTTCTGAGCTCACTGGAATGTTGGTATAATGATTAACTTTAATTTTGAAAAAGTATTAGTTATTTTGAAGACTTTTCTTCTGTCACTTCACTCTGTGTTCTCCTTCTTAGATCCTAGTTGTGTATATGTTAGATTGTTTAATATTTTTCATAGTTCTGGGAAACTTTATTTGCTCTCTCTCTCTCTCTCTCTCTCTCTCTCTTTCTGTTTGTGTAATTTGCATTGTCATATTTTCAAAATTTACTGGTACTTTCCAAGCTATCTACTGTTGAACTTATTCAAAACATTTTTATCTCTGTTAAATGATTTTCTCCTTTTTAGCATTTCTGTTTTATTTTTTCTTATAGTTCTAATCTCTCTGCAATAACCTCTATCCATGCGTGCTATCCACCTTTACTACTATAAAACTCTCAACAGATTAATTATGGGGACTGGTGTGCAGAATGTTTTTTTCTCAATGTCTTCTTCACTTTCTGTTGTTGTCTTCCTTTGTTGCTGAGCCTCAGAGTATATTTTTCTGTCCAGGCTCAGACTTCTCTGGCAGTTGACCACTGTTACTGGTTACTTAGAGAAAGAAGAAGAATGTACTCTGTTCTCCACCTCCAGCTCAATATTAGCTCTGTGATGTTTCCCTGGTTTCAGAAACCAGGTCTTCTCAATAGTTTTGATCTTCTCTTACCATTGGTTTCTTCCTAATGTTCTAGACCCAGAATGGTTTTCTTCCCTTTCCTCAGGCGTAAAGCATTTTTGTTTGTTTTTTATTTTCTCCTCTCAACAGCAGATCTTCACTTGTGCTCTAAGAATGAAAAACTTTGCTCTTCTAATTTTAGAAGCTTATAGACTTTGTTCTACAAGGGAGAAGAATTCAGCTGGAGTTTCATATCTTTTCCAGAGTGACTGCTATTTCTATGCTCTGTGTCTATACAATGAGGGACGTTTTGTCAGTCTCTTGTCCTGGCTTTAATCTTTGAGTATCCAAAAATGTCCACAGAGAAATGTGTAACTGTGAGTATAAATTCCCTTTGTGCCTGCAGTGTGCATGGTTTCTATATTCTCAGACTTATTCACACTTGGCCTTTAACAGTTTTCAAGGAATATTTAGATGAATTCTTAATAGCACTGATGGTGTCCAACATCTGTCCTATCTTGTGTTGCTTGGAGGTATTTGCTTTTCCTTAGAATATAAGAAAGGAATTGGCAGTAGTGGGAAACTGCCAGGGGAGGGGAGGTGGAGTGGGATTGGCAATTGAGAGAAACTACTGGGGTGGGGGACACCTCAATAAGGGTACCTGCATAATGAACATTTGTATACCTAACCCTGAATTGTACTCCCACATCGTTATTTATTTATTTATTTATTGAGTTGGAGTCTCACTCTGCCATCACAGCCTCTACCTGCTAGGCTCCCGTGATCTTTCTGCCTCAGCCTTCCAAGTAGCCAGAACTACATGCTACCATGCCCAGCTATGTTTTTCTTTTTTTATTGTAGAGATGAAGTCTCGCCAAGTTGCCTAGGTGGGTCTTGAACCCGCAGGCTCAGGCAATCCTCTCGCCTTGGCCTCCCAAAGTGCTGGGATTACAGGCTGAGCCACAGAGCCTGGCCTCCCCATATCTTTAAAATTATGTGCATATATATATATATATATATATATATATATATATATAGAGAGAGAGAGAGAGAGAGAGAGAGAGAGAGAGAGAGAACATAAATAAAATTGAATATAAGTCAGAGTGAAATGAAATAAAGGGAATTCAAGTGGTTTAAGATCCTTGCATTGTCTAAACAAGCATCTCCAATAGAACATTATCCAATGATGAAAATGTTTTGTGTCTGCGTTTTCCAAGACAACAGACACTACCTTTGGCTCCTGATCAATCAAAATGTGTCTAATGCAACTGAGTTTTTAATTTTATCTAACTTTAGAATTAAATTAGAATTTAAACCTAGATGTGCATAACCATATGGGCAGGGAGCAGGGAGGTCTAGAATTTAAGTGTAAGTTTATGTTAGTCTTTAATAACTTAGAGATGCACACTGTGATCATGACAGTAACTACTAAAAGAAAGAGAAAGTGTTTTACTACCCTGCTTACTAAGTGTAAAGAAGGGATGATAGCAATATTAACTCAAACCAAAAGAAATTGAGAAAGGAAAAAATGAAATAGAAATCAAAGATTTAAACACAATATATGAGAAAATCCATTAAGTATGTTTTTTTTGTTGTTTTTTTTTTGAGTTGGAGTCTCACTCTGTCGCCCAGACTGGAATGCAGTGGCTGCTCCCAGCCAACGCAGCCTCGACCTGCTGGACTCCGGCGATCCTTCCGCCTCAGCCTTCCGAGTAGCCGGAATTACAGGCGCGCGCTACCACACCCAGCTGATTTTTTGATTTATTGTAGAGATGAGTATGTTTTTAAAAATATTACAATCATGTAAAAGATGTTGTCTGGATTAGAAAAATGGGAGACACAGCTATAAGGAAAAAGAAAAACTAAAAGGAAAAGTATGAAAATAAGCTCTACTATAAAAACCTTAATTCCAAGAAAGCTGATTTAGTTATATATGTAGAAAAAAATAGATATGTATGTAGAAACATTACTACAGATAATGTTCACTTTACAATATTAAGAGTTTCCATCTAAAGACCAGGTGCAGTGACTTGTTCCTGTAATCCCAGCACTTTGGGAGACCAAGGCGGGAGGACTGCTTGAGCCCAGGAGTTCAAGACCAGCCTGGGCAATATAACAAGACCTAGGCTATACAAAAAATAAAAAAATTAGCCAGTGGTGGCATGTGCCTGCAATCACAGCTACTCAGCAGACTGAGGCAGAATGATCACCTGAGCCCAGCAGGTCGAGGTTACCATGACCATGAGCTGTGTTCATGCCACTGTACTCCAGTCTGGGTAACAGAGTGAGACTCCAACATAAAAGCACAACAAACAAAAATCAACAACATAGCAATTTTATTAGTATATGCCTTTCAAAATATAGAAGCAAAAATTGACAAAACTAAATTAAGAAATAGAAAAATGATGATCATATAGCATTATTTACAAATAATATAAGAAATCTAGCTTAGTAAGGATATAAAGATATGATCAACAAAATTGAAATACTTTTCCTAAATAGCATATACATAATATTGTACAAAAGAACTCCAGAATAGGCTTCATTTCTAATACATTTAACACATTTTACACTGACTGTATATTAATATATTATGCAACTTCAATACATTTTAAAGGTTTTAAATAATATAAACTGTGTTATCTGACTGCAACAAATTTACACTGAAAATAAAACACCAAAATATTAAAATAAATTTTGTTTCAAACTTTAGAAGTTAATTCTTAAACAACAGGTCAGAAATCACAGGGGAAGTTAGAAACTATTTGAACTAAATTATCACACACACACAAATATATTTGTAAAAATATCTTATACACATTTATATATAGTTTTAGAATGTTGCTAAAGAATAACTCAAAGAAACTTTTACCCGAAATCTATTGTGTGTATTAAAATAGAAAGACAGCAAATCTATTTTGAAAATACTTTCCTCAAGAAGTTTTTGAAAGAACAGCAAGTAAAATCTAAAGAAAGATGGAAAATTAGAATTAACCAAAATGATAGCAAACTTTCATGAAATAGGTGTGTGTGTGTGTGTGTGTGTGTGTGTGTGTGTGTGTGTATTTTAACAAAGATAAATGATAGTTATTTGGAAAGACTAACATGACAGTGATCAGGAAAACAGAAGAAGCACAGATAATAATACTTTAACTCACAAAAAAGGAAACATTTCTTTTTTATTTAATTTTTTTATTTTAAAGATGTGGGATACAATTCAGAGTTAAGTATACAAATGTTCGTTATGCAAATTCCCTTGTTGATGAGGTGTGCCCCCTTTCCCCCAACAGTATCCCACTACTGCCAATCCCACCCTCCCTGGCAATTTCCCACTACTGACAATCCTTTTCTTATAGTATTATAATGGCTCAAGGTCCATTTATGAGTGAAAACATGTGATACTCAGAGGAGACATTTCTATAGCTCTTACAGATAGAAATATATTAAGAGAATATCATAAGCAGCCTTATGTCAATGAATTTGATGATTTAGATGATATGGTCAAAACCTTAGAAAAAAACATCTTTGGAGATAAGAAGATAAAGAGACTGTATAACCTATACCTATTAAGGATAGTGCATTTGTAATTTTTAAAAAACCTTTAAAATACCTTCACACACACACAAAAACGTTACCTCCTAATGTAATGTAACCTAATTACAGAAAAAATAATGCCAACTATATACAACTTCTCCAGGGAGTAGCAAAAGAGAGAAGCAAGAGCTTTCTCTCTTATAAATCATATCTCTGATATTAAAAACTGAGAATGATATTAACAGAATAGAAAATTATAGCTATTTTCATGAACATAAGAGCAAAATTTTGACATAAAATTATTAGTAAACCAAATCCAGGAAGATGAGAAAGAATTAACAATTTTTAACTAAGTTGGGTTTAACTTAGGAATGCAGGATTGACTCAACCTTTAAAAAAATCAATTAATGTAATTCAACTTTGAATAAACCAGAAAACTCATATAATCATCTCTATAGTTGAAGTAATGAATCAAAATAAATTAGTGATAAAAACCCATATAAAGTAAATCTAGGTGAAACAAACTTTCTTAATCTGTCAAAGAATATCTACAAAATATTTGTAGCAAATAATGTTAAATAGTGTAATTCTGAAAGTATTATCTGAGATTAGAAGGGAATAAGACTGCCTCATATCTCTACTTCTTTTCAACATTGTAGACTTAGCAGGAGAATTAGACAAGAAAATGAAATAAAAGTTACCAGGATCAGAAAGAATTCCTACTGTAAAAAAGCAGAAAATCAAATATATAAATAAGTAAAAACCCCAGCAGGCATATCATAAAACACACAAGTAGTCAGTACACACGTAAAAACATGCTTTATTTGATTTAACATCAGTGAAATGCAAATGAAAAGAACATGCAAGCTGAAAACAATACAAATTAAAAAATAAGAGTCAATATACACACTCAGCAGTATCTAAAATGAAAAATAATGATAATAGCAAATGCAGCTGAGAATATAGAAAAAAAAGATTTTTATATACAGATGGTCAATTGTTTAAATTACTACAACCACAATGAAATAATCAAATAATGTTGAACATGCATATTTTTTATTAACCAGAATTTCCACTCATATGTATGAACTCAACATAAAAGTGTCTGTATGCATATGTGTATGTGTGTGTGTATATATATATATACACACACACAAAGACTTATGTACATATAAAAATATAATTTGTAATAGTCAAAAGTTGGGAAAAAACTAAATGTCCTTTGTGGAGTCACTTTGTCAACCAGAAAAGAAAAGAGCAAAGAAACCAAGCACTTTGTTTCCCACCCATATGAGCACTGGGGGTTCAAACTTTTCTTTAGAGACCTTCTTGCCTCCCTAGGGAGTAGCCATAGGCAGAGTCAGTTGTCCTCTGAGATCCAGCTCGGTCCACGAGGAAAGTCAGAGATCTTGGTTAGAAGTAAATAAAGAGTTAACCTTAGTCCCTCACCCTATCAGGCTGCAGAGGTCTGATGTCTTTCCCTGGGACCTTCCAGCAAGCTGAAGTGTAGCCTCAGCCAGAGCTTTCAGCTGCCATCAGGTTCCAACACAGTTCACAGAGGGTCACCAGTTAGGAAATAAGGAAGGAAGAGAGGGGGAGAGAGAGATAAAGATAAGGGTGTCAGCGGGTACTCTGTGTGAGCACAATGAGTGTGGGAACTGATCACTCTCAATTAATTATCCACATCTTACAACTAAGACTACAATTTAGCAATTCATAAGGGTTTTTAACAATTTTGCCTGTTCATAATTATAAATAAGTAGAAACAGTTTATTACACATCCATGAGGTCTGTTCACTCTCAAGGGTTTTGCATCAGACTCTTACAGAGAAATGGTTAAAAAGTTTCATATGTATAACCTGTTAAAAAGGAGTTTTTGAGGATTTTTTTCCAACCAAAACTTTAAGAAAAGAAACTGTTAACATAAAGGGCAGCAGAACCAGAGGGCCAAAGAGGCACCCCAAGTGGCAGTTGCAATTAGCAACCAAAACTTCAAGCACCCATCAAAGACCTGGTAAAAACGAACCTGCTAAGAAGATGGTGTCCATTGCTTATGGATACAGTCTCTGGGGGCACTGAAAGCATAGTTGCCCTAAAAAGGCCTTAATCTCCTGGACCTTGTCCACCATGCAGACCAGAAAGCCATTGGGAAGCAGGTACACTCTCTTCTGAAGACAGGAGAGAACACTTGGCTCACAAATGGTGGCCACTTATGGAGGCCTGCAAATCAGCTAAACTGCCTGGCATCACCATCGCCATCACCCCAACAACCCCCCAGGTAAATATTAGGGTGCTAGAGCCCAAATTAATTTCTTAATTTAACACAGGTGCCAGCCTTTTGGTCCTGGCCATACATGTTGAAATCATATAGCCTTATGCAAAAGAATTTTCTCCTTTAAACAACAGAGGGGGAAAGAAAGAGACAAAATTCGGTTAGCCCTCCCCCCACTGTCTTTGTTACAAAAAAGTGAGTTTTTTTTCCCCTTTTCAAAATCTTTGGACTATCGCTTTGGCTAAATAAGTAACTTTCACAATAACTATTGTAATTTTGTGTTATAAAATTATGATTGTTAAAATTTCAATACTTAAACTCTTCAAGTTCTCAATTCAGTCTCTCTACAGTGGAGTAAGAAACAAGCCCCAGAAACCATACCTGTCCCACACCCTCCTCTTAAACTGCTTGCAGACCAGGAACAAAGATTAGTAATCCAACATAAAATAAATAACAAAATAACCAGTGCTTCACCCTCTAGCATACCAGTCATTGTAAAAGTATATCAGACATATTATAAAAACAAAAGAAACCATTTTCTCTTGCCAATGTTAAATACTCAATTTAACCTACAACCTAATTACATGTCTCTAATGTTTTCAATTTTTCTTTATTCAGACTTTGTCAAAGTGTCTGTATTTTCTTGTTAAAGTACAACTATAGATAATTTACAAGGGAATATTTCAGCTTTCGTTGATAAATTAGAGGCTTTAGCTAATCACACGTATAACTTATGTGACTACTTTCACTTTTCCAGCATTGTTTCTGGGGCAATAGGCTTTTCATCATCATTTACTTAATAATTTTTGCCTGTGCTCTCACTTGATGCTTTATTAGATCCAAATAATATTTAGTTAAAGTCCCACCATTTCTTCTTAATGTCCTTGGAAATAGATAGGTAGGGACATCTCTACAGCCCACCTCTGCAGGAAGCAGTTACAGAAGGTTGATCTCTGCCTCATTTCCCAGGATCATAAGAATATTTCCAAAAGCAGGAGTAGGGAATGGAAGGACAGACTGAGAGTGGGAGGCCATTTTTAATCTTGTTTTTAAACCCTGACACGACGAGGAAGAAGTAGAAGCCATGTTTTGGAGAAATGTATACTTTAGGTAAAGATTAACTTTGTCTTTTCAGAAACACAGACTCTTTAAGCATGACAGGTACTGGCCTATTGTAATTTGTCTTTTTTAGAAACCCAGACTTCTCAAGCATGACCAGTATCAACCCATTGTATATTCAGTTCTTGGTGACCAGGAGTCCCCTCAGGGTTTGCTGTCCAGATTTCCTGGTGCCAGACATCAGAGGTATCTCATAGCTTTTATCAGTAGGGCCCAGCAGAAGCAGCCATCAAGCTTGTCTAGAGTAAAGGGAGTTTGCAAGGTCTAAGACATTATGCATTGGGCAAGGATTGTACAAATCATGAAACTTGTAATTACAAAAGTTATGCAGATTGCAGGACTTGTGACCACTCAGAAGGGGGAACAGGTGGGGATTCAATCTTCCAGTAGATTGGGTACTGTCTATGGGGATCCCTCAAGGTTGCCCACTGGGAATTCATGGGAGATGAGGGAAAGTGCACCCTCCATTGACTCTAAGGAATGTTGTTCTGGAATATGCAGGAGCACCGGCATCTTTATCACGCTCTTCTCTAGGGACAGTAATAATGTGGGTGGACATTAGTGGGTCTCTGTGTCACAGTGTCTCCAAGACATTTGCAAGTGGTCAACAAGGAAGTCATAGCAGTCACTGATTTTAACATCTCCAGGGGAAAGTTTTTAAGCCAGAGGTCAGGGGGTATGGGGCCATACTCATCTAGAGTGTAGACCCACTTCCTGTCTGTGGGAAGTGAACCTTTCTTAAATAAATCTTTTCTTCTTTCATCTCTTTGTGTGTTGCAACTCTTTGCATTACTCAGATCTCTGGTTGCCAGCACACACCTCCAGCATGCTGGCTCTGGTGGTGCTGTGCCCCTCTCCATCTACCCATCCACCCTCACCTCTCTGTACCCTAACATCTACCAGCAGCGGAGTGGCAAACAAGTATGTATTGATTTATTCATCAATGTAATACTAGAGTAATGAAACAAATAATCTTATCCACCAGCAGGGGCAACCCTCAAAACATATGATTGGGATAAATGAAGCAAGATATAAAAAAAGACATATATGTATACTTGCATTTATATAAAGTTTTAAAGGAAGCAAAGCTAAACTCTAGTGTTACTCTAGTACCAGAAATCAAAAATTATTTAAGGAGAGAAAGGAAATAGTTGCTGGGTGAAGATATGAAGACTTCCTTTTACATGCTAAAAACATTTACGTTTTACCTGACTAGCAGTTACACTAGTATTGTTTTTGAGATAATTCACTGGGTTGTAGATCTGTTTGCCTGCTTTCCTTCTATATGTGTTTTATTTGAATATTTTTAAAACTAAAGACAAAGAAAAATCTATTATTTTTAGATGGTATAATTTCTTTTTTGGATGTTATTTTGTTATTGTTGTTTGAGTCAGAGTCTCACTCTGTAACCCAGTGTGCAGTGGCACTATCATGATCACTGCAGCCTCAACCTGCTGTGCTCAGGCAATCCTTCCACCTCAGTATTCCAAGTAGCTGGAACCACAGGCTTACACCACTATGCCTAGTTAATATTTTTTTAATCTGTTGTGAAATGAGGTCTTGCCAAGTTGCCCAGGCTGGTCTTAAACCCCTGGGTTCAGACAATCCTCTCACCTCTGCCTCTCAAATTGCTGCGATTATAGGTGCAAGTCACTGATTCTAGCCTAGATGGTATAATTTATTATACATCTACATCTTCTTGAATGAGTCAAGGTTCTCTAAAGGAGCGAAACAAATAGGATAGGGATGTATTGAGAACTAGATCTATTTTGAGAAATTGACCCACGTAATTATTGAGACTTGGAAGTTCAAAACCAGCATGGTGGGCCTGCACACTGGAGACTCTTGGAAAGGCCAAAAATGCAGTTCAAGTTCCAAGGGCATCTGCTGGAAGGATTATACATTGCTAGGAGTGGAGAATGGGGTAGGAGGAGATCAGTCTTTTTTTATTTTTTTTTTAGGGCTTCAACTGATCAGGCAAGGTTCACCCACATGGTAGAAGGCAATCTGCTTTATTCAGCAACTTAAATGTTAATCTAAAAGCATACTCAGCAATATCCAGAACAATGTTTGGTCATATATCTGGGTACCAAGGTCCAATCAAATTAAACATAAAATTAATCACTGCACTTCTTTTCTGATACATATTCAAATAAAATTCTTCAAATAACAATCAAAATCAAATATTTCATCCACATAAATATTCATTATGTGTAAGTCAGAAGGCGAGATACAAAGGATCAAAAGCTGTTGCTTTCATTTTTAAAATCTCAGTCCTCTGTTACATTTTCCCCTTATTCCTTGTAATGAGTTTACATAGACCAATGACACTTCAGTATTTAGGCAAGGCTTACAGAGAGCTGTAAAGTGATTGAGCATAATTTTGGGAAGCATACTTAAAAGTCATAGTACAATCATGCTCCCAATTTTGTTTTATTTATAGTATGGAAAATGTATGCTTAGTCCAGTGTAGTAGAACTGAATAAAGGTTTGATGACTGCATGTTGAACAATGTTAAAGTTAGTTTATCCAAATTTCTGCCTCCAAAGACTTTTCAGTTCTTGCTTAGTGATGAGTGATCTCTCTAAGCATACATAATACAGAAGGCTTTTCTTAATATATAATTCTGTTAGCAAAATGGGCAAACTTAATAATAGTTTTCCTGCATGTTGATTAGAATTCCAGGGATTTGTCTTTTGGTACCATTTAATACATCTGTTGAATGGCCTTAAATTATATAGTAAGCTGTGGAGGCTAAATTCCTTTGTAATGGCATTGTCTCAAGATTTATTATGTTGATTAATCCAAATCTCTAGGTGGTTTTTTGTTATTTATCTGTAAAGTTTGATTCAATTGCGGAAACGCTCAGGTCAATTGTTCTCATCAGTTAAGTAATGACTTTCCCTTCAAAGTTGATCTTGGTTCTGTTAGTGTTTTTTGTTTGTTTTAATAACAGAGAAGGTATACAATTTTATTTAATGTGCATACTCAGAGTTTTCAGCATGAAGACTGAACTTCTCCAATGAGTTACAGAAACATAAACACCGAACGGCAGTCACAGAAAGAATAGGGCTTTGATGCTGATATTATAGCTCATGGGAGAAGGGAGAAGAGGAACTCCATTGAGGGGTAGTGGGGAAAGTCAGAGAGACCTTGGGACCTGCAGTTCACATGTTGAAACACCATATTTCAGGGCACTGGTTTCTGAGTCCCCAAATTCTCCTGTGTGAAAATTCCCTATGAGTTCCACACATTGAAACTCAAGTTTTCTGACTATAGAAGATAAAACTGTGTTTGAAGCTGAGTGCCATTTAACCTCTTAACCAGTGTGCATCTCATTTGTGGGGGTGGCACTTCAGGTGGGCTAGGCCTTTATAGACAGTGCAGGCAAACAGATCTTTCATAAAAGACATTGCTATGGGGACCAAAGAAAACAAAGGTTGATGTCTGGAACCATTAATGTTGGAACCGTCTGTAGACTAGCTTTCTAGAGTGCACTGACAATCAGACAGATTCTTCTGGATTGTGGTTTGAACCAAGGGCTAAGGAAACTTTTTGAGAAGTCCATAAAATGTCTGACAATTAAGTATACGAACTTGCGACCTTGTGCTTACGTTGGCAGCACTGTACAGACAACTTGGTAGGTTTCATAACCTCGGCATATTAGTATCTCACAGCTGCATTCATGTCGAGGTGTGGCAATATCTTGCTGAGTGGCGTTCATTATTGTTGTATGTTTTTGTATGCCATCATGAGAATGTCAGAGTTTGAATTAGAACAACGAGCATACATTAAATATTTTGTTAAACTTTGGCAAGAATGAAAGTAAAATCAGGCACATGTTAGTCCACGTTTATGGGGATAATGCCATGAAGAAAACAGCAGTGTACAAATGGATTAAATATTTTTCTGAGGGGAGAGAAAGTGTCACTGATGCCAGGACAACCAGTAACAAGCAGAATTGATTTAAGAAATTGCAAAAATTAATCAAACTATGTGTTAAAATATTGGTTGACTATGAGAAGCACAGCAGACCAAATAAACATCGTTAGAGAAACAGGAAAATCTTAACTGAAAATCTTGGCCTGAGAAAGGTGTATGCAAAATGGTCCCAACGGAGCTCTTGTATCATGACAATGCACCAGCACACATCACTGTCTGTGAGGGAGTTTTTAGCTAGCAATCTAATAACTGTATTGTAACACTCTCCTTACTCACCTAATCTGATCCCCAATGACTTTTTCCTTTACCTAAAGATAAAGGAAATATTGAAAGGAAGACATTTTGATGATATTCAGAACATAAAGGCTAATACAGCAACAGTTCTTATGGCCATTACAGAACAAGAGCTCCAAAGTTGCTCTGATGTGTGGACAAAAGATTAGCATACACAACTTCCCAAGGGGAGTGCTTCAAAGATGACCATAATGGTATTCAGCAATGAGGTATGTAACACTTTTTTATAGGAAGAGTTCACACACTTAATTGTCAGACCTCTTACATTAGCAGGCAGGGATGAGGGTTGTTTGTATGTAAGCTTGTATAATTTATCCTGCAGTTTAAGCCATCTAACTTGAGTTTGCAGGGCATGCCTTTAATTTCTAGTGATTTCAAATCAGAAGAAAAATTTGACAATGTTATTGTAGAAACATGTAGACAGGAGAGAACTCAGGAGTCAATCCAAATTGTAAAGAACAGAAAAGCTCAAAAATTGTTAATAAAGGAATCTAATAGCAGATGTACTATATATTTTTTTGAAGCATGATTTTCTCTCTCTAGTCCTCCATTTCTACCAAACACAAATTATAGTAGGACAATTTATTTGTAAAATAAGTTTTAGTCTTATTATTTGCATTAGCCTGATTATTTGAATTAAATACAACAAGAATAATTATTTGTATATATATAGGCTTTTTAAAAATTGTCTTTGGTGGAACTTTTTGCATAAGGAAACTCAGATTAGGCCTCTTAAAATTCTCTCAAAGTCAGCCAAAACTTTGAGCTTGCAAATATCCCTATGATTTGGGGATCCCAAAGTTTAAGGTGTTTGTAAAGTCTAAGGGTATGCTTTGAGTATGGATGAACGAAACTGAAACAGCACATGTATGTTAATGGTCATTTTGATAGCATTGGCTGAGAGATAACAAAGATGTGGAATACTCATTAGAGATTGAAAGTAAATTCTACAATCACATTTTTCAATAATGGTGTACAGGGATCAGGTAGTTTTGCCTTATTTTGTTTTATGCTAGAAAACTAAGAATATGAACAATTCATGGCCAATTTTAAAATATCTCTCCATTTTCTCTGACCCTTTAAAATAGTCTTTTTTTGACCTTGATTTCCAAAGTTCTCTTGAACTCTGCCTCAAATCTTCATAAACTTTACCAGTAAAAATTCACAAGGAGCCTCTTGATAGCACTCAACCATTTGAAATTCCTGAAAAAAAAAAATCATAACAAAGCAAATTTTTCTATTTTTCTCACAAGTAATGAGATACATTTTTTAAAATGTATTTTTATCTGTCTTCTATACATGTCTCTTTATTCAAGATAAAGAATTGGTTCTGCTACAGAAAGAAAGAAAGAAAAATTGCTTAAGCAGATTCCAAATTTAGCATTTGAATTTGTAAAATAGCATTATATAAAGACAAAGGAATATCTTTTTACGACTGATGAGCACAACTTTAGAGAAATCTAGAGTAGTATTTTTCAAAATGTACTCTGTAACCACCTGTGTGACAATTACCTGAGTATCTTATGTAAATGTGGATTTCTGAACCCCTTCCCACATATCGGAATTTTAGATGAGAGATTGTGATGAAGTACAAAGAGAGTGACAAAGTCTAGAATTCTGCATGTCATTCATAACTGTTTTAATATGATTTTTTAAATCACTGTCCTAAGAGATTTGATAAGTATGCAAAAGTTTTTAGGTTTTTGTTTTGTTTTGTTTTTTCGAGTTGGAGTCTCACTTGGTCGCCCAGACTGGAGTGCAGTGGCTGCTCCCGGCCACCGCAGCCTCGCCTGCTGGGCTCCAGTGATCCTTCCGCCTCAGCCTTCCTTCCGAGGAGTAGCCGGAATTACAGGCATGCACTACCATGCCCAGCTGATTTTTTGATTTATTGTAGAGATGAGGTCTCGCTGCCCAGGCAGGTCTCGAACTTGCGGGCTCAGGCAATCCACTCACCTCAGCCTCCTAAAGGTGTGGGATTACAGGTTGAGCCACCGAGCCCGACGAATTTTTAGGTTTTTTTAAAGTGAAAAAAGGAGATCGGGGGCAGTGGTTCACGTCTGTAATCGCAGCACTTTGGAAGGCCAAAATGGGAGACGCGATTGAAACCAGGAGCAAGACCAGCCTGGGCAACATTGGAAGAACTTATCTACAAGTGTGTGTGTGTGTGTGTGTGTGTGTGTGTGTGTCGTGTGTGTGTGTGTGTGTGTGTGTATTTTATATATATATAACATAGGTTAAAATAAGAGCGGGTTCGGTGGCTCAGCCTGCAATCCCAGCACTTTGGGAGGCCAAGGAGTGTGGATTGCCTGAGCCTGCAGGTTCCAGACCAGCCTGGACAATTGGCGAGAACTCTTCTCTAGAATAAATTAAAAAATTAGTGCGCGTGGTAGCATAAGCTTGTAATTCTGGCTACTTGGAAGGCTGAGGCTGAAAGATCGTCAGAGCCCAGCAGGTCGACCCTGGGGTGGCTATAAGCGTGCCACTGCACTCTAGCCTGGGCAACAAAGCAAGACCCCGATTCAAAAAAACAAAAATAATAAATAAAATAAAATAAAAAAGGAAAAATAATGTCAGTAATCAAGTTTCTTTCTACCACAAATAACCAACATCAGTGTGATTTTGATGGAAGAATTATGATAAATGGCATATAAAATCTAGCTAATAGATTTTAGCTGATAGCCACAAAGGTCATTTAAATTTAACATTCTAGGTCTAGAGCAAATTTTCCACCCCAGCCCTATTTGGCTCAGATAATTCTCTTAGTGGGAAAGATTCTGTGCATCCTAGGTTGGTTAGCAGAATTTATGACCTCTACCTACTACATGCCAGGAGTACCTCCGTCCTGTCTGTGACAGACAAAAGTGTGTTCAAGCAGTGCTAAATGTCCCCTGGCCATAAACTTGTCCTTGACATCTGGTCTAGAGAAATGTTTACAGGGAACAGATTTCTTTTATATTTATTGGTATTTTCACCAATAAATGTTCTATTTTTCGGTAACAGTGAAAGTGGAATAGTTTTAAAAATATGTACCATTGATATAGTTGCTGTTTTTAGTTTTATTTTGTTGTTTTTTAGTTTTTATTATGTGTAGCCTACAAAAGTTGGTCTCCCTCTGACAAATTGGCTTGAAAGGCTAATATTCTTTACTGCGTCCCTGATTTATCAGTCACCCTTTTATTCTGTCTAAACCATCATATTGTCCTTCACTTTTTTTTTTTTTGAGTTGGTGTCTCACTCTGTTTCCCAGGCTGGAATGCAGTAGCATTATCATGACTCACTGTAGCGTCGACCTCCTAGGTTCAGGCAATCCTTTCACCTCAGCCTCCTGAGGAACTGGGACTACAGGAACATGCCACTATGCCTGGCTAATTTTTTTGATGTTGTGTAGAGATGAGGGCTTGCTGTATTGCCTAGGCTGGTCTTGAACTCCTGGGCCCAAGTGATCCTCCTTCCTTGACTGCCCAAAGTGTTGGGATGACAGGCGTGAGCCATCATGCTTGGCCTAAAATTATTGCTTAACTGTGTAAATTGAGAGATTTTTTTTTCATAGTTAGACATTGAGAGTCACTTAAGACAAAGCCATTTTATTATATACAAGTGTTCTTTGTCATGACAGAAAAATATGATGCTCTGTAACGTTACACAGCTACATGACTTACAAATTATTGACTGAGATAAACCGTGCTAGGATTAGTCTGGTAATTTTGCATAAAATCTCCAGTCTTTCATTTTCTTAATTTCACAATTTCTCATTGGTACAGCATTCAGTTTAGTGCTACACTGGGATTCTCCAGTGTTTCAGATCTGCATGGGCCCAAGTTCCCAAGGTTGGAACATTCTAACTTCATGTGAGTTGCTGCTTCTCAGATCACACAACTCCCTGGGGGGATCACTGAGCGGTCTACTGAGGACTGAGAAATACACAGCTTTTTCTCTTATATACTTAGGTTAGTGATGAAGAACGAGCACAAAACATGTCAAGGTCATGCTGCACTGCCAGGAAAATTCTAAGCAGTGTCAGCTCACAGCCTCATTCTCTAGAGACAGTGTTCTCTCTAGAAAGCCACCTACTTGGGCATAAAAGTGGACAGCGCAGTGGAAGCATCCACGACTGGAGTCTGGGCAGACTTTGTGGCTTTCTCAACACAGCTTTCTGGCAAATCTCTATGAAGCACTTCATTCTACTTTCAGGAAAATAAATTTAAATTTAAAATTAAAGTAGTTTCATGTGCAAAAATAGAATGTTGACTATATTCTAAGGATGAAAGAATTCTTTTTCTAATTATTAAAAAGAAAATTGGGGCAACCCCTTTGGGTCCCCTCCCACCGTGGGAGCTTTTCTGTCCTGCATTCCAAAAAAACAAAAAAAAATTTCCCCAAGATTGGTAGACCTTGCTGTTGTACAAGTTTCCAGAAATCACAAGGGGGCACTCTTTTATTAAATACACCATGAAAAAGGACAATGATTTCAGTGCATGACTTTTTTAAAAATAATTTTTCATAGCACTAGTTCTATTAATATGCATATAATATTATTTTAATGCTAAATTTGGAATATTCAAATTTGTCATCCTGTCCATAAAAAAAGCTTAATTCACTAACAATTGCAGCAAAAGCATTAGGAAATTGAACTCACTTTAAAATTGTACACAGAAAAGGACTTTCTCTTGAGAATGAGTATTATGACTGAGAACAAACGTTTCAGAATGTTTCTTTTGTCAGCTAGTAAACATTAAACATTCCACGAATTTTACATAATTTAAACACTTTAGCAGAAATTCATACTAAATGTATACTGTATTAAAAAGAAATGTTATTATTCTCCCTGTATAGTTGCAATGCTATTTTGAGTGTTTCAGGGATAATGATGATATTTGAGAAAAAAGCAAGCACATTATTTATAAGAATGATCAAATTAAAAGTAGAAATATTAAGCTGGAAGAGAAATGCTGTCATAAGTTCAGTGGTCCATATGAGTATAAAACCAACATTACACAAAGTAGGAATATAATGCACTCCTCTGATTATTAGTCATAAATAAAAACGAAAAGCAAAGAATTTCTCTAGCAATTTTAGCACTTTCTGTTTGAAGAAGCTAAGGGTATTCCAGTGTTCCAAGATGAACATTAAGTGTCAAATTCATTAGTGTGGTACAACCATTGCAATTTAAGATATTGGGTTTAGATAATCTTAAATTGCAATGTTCAATTGTTGCAAATTCAAATTAAAGCATCAAATTAATAAAAAATTATAAATCATAAATATAATTGTGTTCCCAGGAAACTATCAATAATAATAAAAACTTAGAATAGTCTAAAAGTGCTAGGACTAGTTAAAAGAACCCTCACTTAGAAATAAGAAAAGCCAAATATATTTCTGGCTCTGCCACTTTATTAGTTGTGCAACTATGCATAGATCCATTAACCCTTGAGGGTCTCAAGTTTTTCACTGCAAAATGAAAAGCCTATATTAACTTTCAAGATCTTTCTATCTCTAATATCTATGATTATAACAATGATCCTTAATAATAGCTACACTAATATAATAAGCATTCATTTGTAGGTTCTTCAAGTAGTTAAGGATCAGAATAGTTGGTAGAGGAAGACCAAGTACTTATCCATGGAGTTCTAAAATGCCAAGTTACGTGGTGACGCACATTCTAAGGTTGCAATAATCTAAGTTTAAGTTTAAAAACAGTACATAGTATTGGTTCATATTAAAATATATTTAAGAAATTCGCAGAATCTAGACAAACTTGTCCCAGTAAAGCTATACAACTTTTGAAAATAAATACTGTTGAACCAACACTGGAGACATGGCAATCCTTGGAATAGTGACCGTTAGGTAGGTCTTTTATGGTTTCTTCTCATTGTACTAGGATTTGCCTTTTAGAATTTAGGCCAGATATAATCATATGGTGGTCATAGCTCTAGGTACAAAATTTTTATTTTATCAACTTTTCAAATGGTTGGTGTAATTTTTTAAATATCAAGCACTTGTTTTTGCATGGAACTTGATTATCACATTATACAGTCAACTATATTTATCATGATTTACTTCTAGTAAAATATCCTTGAATTTAATTGCATAAATATTTTAAAGAAAACTGGAAAAAACAGTCCAAGTTCTCTGACAACACATTTTAGTAACATTACCAAAGAATATATCTAAATAATGATCAAAACTGCTGTTGCTTTTGAAAAAATATAATAACACTTAGCATTCGATGGTGGGAAAAAAAAAACGTGACTGAAGAAGCATTTAAACACGAGAGGCATTAAGAAGACATTTTCTATTGTTTTTCAAGTACAACCTGTTGGCTCGTGTCTGGAATTCCCGGTGGTATATATGTTCCAGTATAATGTGGCAAACCTAAATCTGAGAGAGTTTGCATGTAATGTTTACTTATTCCAAAGTCACCAGACGTTCTGTGGGGAAAAACATAGGGTTATTAGAACTAGAAGGAGGCACCAGTGGCAGTAGTTCAGTGAAGAATCCATGGTCAGGACAGTGCAGCAAGCAGTTTTATAAGTTAATTATTCAAATTGCTATGCTATGTTTACAATTACATTGATTAAAAGTGCTGCCTACATTGTTCTCAGCTCTGCTCCATCACCTACATCCCATAGCTCATTACTGAGAATATGCACATCCTTTAGAGACCAGCCTTGGTCAGAGGCTGGCCCTTAGCAATGGGGAAAAAAGAAACCAGGCATAGGAGGAAGCAGTCTATATCCAGACAACACTTCACATTCAGGATGGTACATTGTGAGGAAG
Source organism: Carlito syrichta (assembly GCF_000164805.1). NCBI lineage: Eukaryota > Metazoa > Chordata > Mammalia > Primates > Tarsiidae > Carlito > Carlito syrichta. Next base: position 144,344 of record NW_007259739.1, read on the forward strand.
GGCTCATGTGTGACTGCACATTTTTTCTTTGATAGAACAAGACATGTGCCTGAGGTATTGGTTTTTCCAGTTTTCCCTTCCTTCCTCCTTCATTCACTTTTTCCTTTACTAATTCTCTCTTCCTAAAAGCTATTCATGCTTTTATCCTTCTTTCTTCTCTTTTTTCAGAACATGATTGATTGCCCAATACACTTTTCACAGTGTAACATTAGTTATCTGCAATATTTACGAGAATTGTGTTTTAGACATGCTAGTGGGAAAATGCTGTGTTTCTGTTTTCTGTTTGTTTCTGATGGTTCACTCAGAAATTAGTGATGGGTTGAGTCAGACTGGATTTTTATGCCAATGAATGTAATAGCCAGTTGAATGCTTATTTTTCCAACAAATCTATGAAAGTAGGTGACACACCATCTTTCTTTACTTTAAATATATTATTAATTTTTCCTCTCACTGAGCAACATTACTCATTATAAAAAATACTAAAACACAGAAAATAAGAAATACGATCATATCACCATTATCCTTACATTACAGTCTGAGTAACACTCAACTGCTAATCCTCGACACCTATAAATTGAGAGGTAGGGAACTGGTAGAGAATTTATTTCTGAACTTGAGTCTAGGGAGCAGAGCCAGGTTCCTGGCCTTTCTAAAATGGTTTTGCTCATCCTTTAGGCTTTAAAGTCCACTTTTATAAATTCAGAGTTGTTGGTATCTAGACATTGACTCCATGACTGACAGAGCATTGTATAGTACTTAAGTCACAGTTGTATTTTGTCAATAATGACATTCATGGTTCGTATTTCCTGGCACCAGTTACCAGAGGTATCTCATGGCTTCTTATCAGTAACAACCATCAGATACCTTAATCAAACATGCCATAGAGTAAAGAAAGTCACTAAGCTCTAAGACACCATCTGCTACTACATGTTGTTATTAGTAAGCAAAAGTTATACAAATCACAAGGCTTATGATTACATTGATACTATATTATTCAAACTTACAACTACTAAGAAAAGGGAGTAAGTGGGGGTTCATTTCTCTCAGTTAATTCAGAAGAGTCTGCAGGGAGTTAAGAATTCTTTGAAGTTATTTCCTGAGAGTGCATAGGCGATAAGGTGAAACACTCTTGCAGGCCTGCTGCTGGAACACTCACCAGGCCCTTCTCTAGGGGTGTGGCAATATGGTCAGACAATAGCAGATCTCCATATCACTTACAATTATTATTATCTTTATTGTTTTGCTAGTTTTTTCTTCACGTTAATTTTGATAAATTTGGGGTCACAAAGTGTAAATAATTGCTTGTGTTGCTGTTATTTTTGTATTTTTTTTCATTTTCCATATATAATGTTTCATCTTTTAAGATCTTTACAAATACTTTTAACTGCTACAAAATATCTCATTGGTTGACTATCTGGTAAAATCATGTGTCCATTGTTTGTTATCATTGTTCAATGAGGATGTGCTCCTGAACTTTACATAAAGCGCACGTTTCCTTATACTAATGACTAAGTTTATTCCATTTAGTTGCAGTTATAAAGGATGCTGTAAAAAACATTTTTGGGCATAATATCTCTTCATTGTTGTTGCTGTTTCCTTTACTTCTGGTTTACTCCCACAAATGAAATTATTGCCACAATGGGTGATAAAAATTTTCATATTTCTGATAACAAATGCTAATACAAACTCAAAGACTATGTTACTATATTTCCCACAAGTTGCATATGAAACAACTCCTTTCACCACACCTCAGTTAAGCATTCAGTAACATCCAAATCCATGTTAATATACTATAAGGAACATGAATATAAAAACAACTCCAGGCTGCACTTGATGTTGTTTTCCACACAATGCAAATAGTCTCAAGGGAAGTAGCTTTTTTTAAACCAAAGTTGACTGTAGAAGAGACCTCAGCTTTAATTCATTAAACTCTTGCTAGTAACAAAGGAGTCAGGAATTCTACCCCTACTTTTACAGCTGTGTTTTGACAGTTTATTAATTAGATGCCCCTTTGAGGATTTTCTGTTTGAATCAATTAACATGTCACATTTCTAACACCATCAGAAGACAACTACAAGAGTGTTTTTTAAAAAATAATATTTCATCTATTTGTAAGGAAGAAAAAGCCTTACCTGTGGCTGACAGGGTCAGAGATACACACTGACATTTTCGGATCATGCTGTACCCCATTCTTTGGCTGCCCTTGGCCTTTCATACTGCCCACTGCCCACTGGCCATATCCCATATGAACTGCAGTGTTGTATGTGTGTGGGTTTTTTTGGTGGTTTTTTTTTTGAGTCACGGTCTCACTCTGTCACCTAGGCTGGAGTGCAGTGGAAATCTTCCTGCCTCAACCTCCTGAGTAGCTGGGACTACAAACATGCACCACCATACCCAACTAACATTTTATTTTGTAGAGATGAGGTCTCGCTGTGTTACCCAGGCAGGTCTTGGACTCCTGGGCTCAAGCAAGTCTTCTGCCTTGGCATTCCAAAGTGCAGGCTTTGCAGGTATGCATCACTGTGCCCAACTCAAACCGACCTATGTCTTAAAATGGTAGATGATGTTGCTATATGAAAGTATGAAAATCCTAAAATATTGTTTTTTAAAAACTATTTTAGGATTTTCATACTTTCATACAGTATCATCATGTTATTTGTTAAAGACATGAATGTTCAGTTCCTCAGTTCAGAGCCAAACACTGGGCTTCAAAAGTACACAGTAATCTTCCTGATCTCAAGTGGTTTACATTCTAGGGAGTCATGAGAAAGGAAAATAAGTGATAAGAAAAATGAACATTTCATGTATAATGAACAATCAGAATATAAGATAAGAAATAACAAATGTTGTCCAGAGAAATCTGGGGGCCTCAGAGACATTTGAAAGAAGCAGCCGACCTGGCTCAGTGGGTCAGCTTGTAATCCCAGCACTTTGGGAGGCCTAGGCGAATGGATTGCCTGAGCACGTGGGTTTGTGACCAGTCCGAGCAACTTGGTGAGAACTCATTTATACAATAAATAAATAAAATTAGCTGGGTGTAGCACGCCCCTGTGGTTAGAAGACTGAGACAGAAGAATCACCCGAGCCCAGCAAGTCTTTGCTAGAGTGGCCGTGAGCATGCCACTGCACTCCAACCTGGGTGTCGGAGTGAACTCCAACTCGAAAGAAAG
>NW_007259739.1:147533-189657 GCF_000164805.1 Carlito syrichta
GGGAGGGAGGGAGGGAGGGAGGAAGAGAAAGAAAGAAAGCAGCAAGTGTCATGAAACTGTCTAAAAGGATGAAATGGCATCCGATAAGGTATAGAAATTTTCACATTATACAAACGGAAAGGAGCACAGAGGCATAAAGCAAGGTGCAGTTGCCTGTATGAACTACACAGAGAGAGATGCCAGGCATGAAGACAGTGTTAAGGGGCTCCAGGAAAGGAGGCGAGGAGGGGGTGGGGAGGAGTTTCCACACGCGGTGTGGGCAGAAGCCAGGTTGAGTGGAATGGAGTTGCCACAGGGAGTGAGAGAGTAGAGACAATGACTTGAAAACATAGAGTCATAGCCAAATGGTAGATTAGATGAAAGGAGGTGGATGTTATTTTTGTTTTCATTCGTTATTTGCATTTACTGACCATTTACTCTGCCTTCTAAATTGTAAAAACTATTGCAGAGAACAAGAGAATCTCTGCCCTCAGTTTATTGACATTTTGTTTGAGGGAAGTGTTTGTGCCATATTAATGCTTACGATGTAAATAAAAGAATTTTAGGAATAGATAAACCGAAGGAGGAAGCCAAATGGGGTGATATGTTGCTTAGCCACAGGGCAGAGCTGCTGAGCAAGGCACTGATGGAGGACGATGCTGAAGGAGTGGTTCAGGTTGGAATCACCTGTTGAAAAGAAAGCAACCATGAAAAGGTCTGGTAGAAGAGAATCCTAAAAAACACAAATAAGTGCAAAGGCACTGAGACTGTTAGTAGTGTGCCATGTTGGTGGGACAGAAGATAAGGCATACTGAGAAAATGAAAAGCAGGAAGAAGAGAGGACAGGAAAGAAGGCAGGCAGGCCGTCCCCGATGGCCAATGGGAGGGAGTTAGGAGTCCTGGTGTGTATTCTACTTGGGATAACAATCTGTTATAGGACACCACAGCATATATACTTTAGGAAATTGTTTTGCCTGCTCTATGAACTTTAAAAGTGTAGGAAGAATGGCATGACAATGAGAAAAATCATAGGGAGTTGCTCTTGCTGCTAGTTCAAGCTGCTGCTTTGGGAGAAAGTTGTAGTATTTTGACATAATTGTGCTTTCTTGAGTATGCTACATGTTGTGAGGTTGGGCATGCTACTTGAGCTTTCTAAGCCTCAGTTTCCTAGGCTATGAAATGGTTTAATAAAAATAACTTTCCAGCCAGGCATGGTGGCTCAAGCCTGTAATCCGAGCACTTTGGGAGGTCGAGGCAAGAGGATTACCTAAACTCAGGGGTTCAAGACCAGCCTGGGCAACTTGGTGGGACCAAGTCTCTACAATAAATAAAAAAAAATTAAGCTGGGTGTGGTAGCGCGTTCCTATAGTTCCACGATGTGGAAGGCTGAGACGGAAGGATCGCCTTAGCCCAGCAGGTCAAGACTGTAGCAGCCGTGAGTGTGCCACTGCACGCCAGCCTAGGTGACAGAGTGAAACTCCAACTCAAAAATATAAATAAAAACTTTCCTATTCCTCAGTGGTTTATTGTTTGGATGAAATAGAATCATCTATGTGAAAGCATTAAAGTAAGCAGTAAAGCATTTGTCTTGAGCTATTATGGTCTGTTCTGTTAAATTGTCATTGGCAAGAACATCTGCTTCCTCAGAATTTCTTCTGACATTGAAAAAGCTAAAAGGAAATATAACATGCAACTTTTTTCTTTGTTAACTCCAGCAAAGGGTATGTACATTTCTGTGAAATATGACTTAACAGCATTGGTTTTGATGTTTAGTGACTTACTCAAATTCCCCCAGTTATTTAGTAGCAGCCCTGACACTAGTCAATTTATCTTGCTCAGATATCTACTCTTCCTTTCAATATTCAGATATCAAATATTAACATTTCAGCCTGAGGAATTCGAAAGAAAGAGATTAAGAAGTTATTCTTAGATAAGATTTAAAGCATGCTTAATCAAGTCAACAAACATGGTATCTTAATTGCATGTTTATTTAATTACTAAAAATTATTTACTTACCTTTTTGGATGATTGTTACCCTGACTTCTTCTGAAAAGACAGGGAGTAACTGAATCACAAATTCAGACACAATTAAGGGAAGTGTCAAGGCTTTTTATGTTCCCACCATTGTTGTCTCCATGTACCCTCTCACTAATTTCACTCCTAAATTCAGTACTACTCTGGCTATATTACCACTACTGGTAGGTATTGGTGTGGTTTCGGAGTGTTCTAAACACATACTCCTTTATGCTTACTCAACTCATAGGATACAAAGAGAAACTTAACATCTAAAGGATGTTGTGATTTTATGTTTTTACTGAGCACTTTTCATTTGTGCTGTCAATTATGAAAATTTGAATATCCGAACATAGATTTTGGTTGACTTCTTGATTTTCAAATTCTAAATTTATCAGATTGCTCAATTTCATTTCTAATCAGAATTGTTTCCTTTACTGAAACTCTTTTAGACCCAAATACTTTTTAATGTTTTAGACCAGGGGTCCCCAACCCCTGGACTGGTACCAGTCCATGGCCTGTTAGGAACCAGTCTGTACAGCAAGCGATGAGCAGCAAGTGAAGTTTCATCTGCTTTTACGACTGCTCCCTGTCATTCACATTGCCGCCTGAGCTCCGTCTCCTGTCAGATCAGTGGTGGCATTACATTCTCATAGGGGAGTAAACCCTATGTGAACTGCACATGTGAGGATCTGGGTTGCACATTCCTTATGAGAATCTGAGGTGGAGCAGAGGCAGCGATGTTATATATTTCATTATATATCACAATGTAATAACATAATAATAATAATAGACTGTAATAATAATAGAAATAAAGTGTACAATAAATATCATTCTGAGACCATTCCCTCTATCCCCTAGTCCATGAGAAAATTGTCTTACATGAAACTGGTCCCTGACGCCCCAAAGGTTGAGAACCACTGTTTTAGCCTATGTAAAAATGGAACAATAGATCTATAACAAGGTTATATATTCCATGGGGTAAATCTGTTGTTTTGAAATAAAATCAATTTGAAACTAATAGTTATTTAGTTATTTAAAATTATGTATTTGATCTTTCTACATGCCAGGTGTTCCTAGTACTTTGTGCTCATCAATGGGAAACATCCTAACAAATATGGAACTGGGTTCCTTGTTATAAGAGACAATAAATTGCAAACATTGTTGACTGATACAGATGATATTAGAAATAAATAAACACTATGGCAAAGTAGCAGAGTAAGAATTTATACATCTCTTTCATTCATTCTTTTGTCTCTGATGACCCACCTTTACAGAATCAGCATCCTCAACCTCAAGCTCTACATTTAGAGTTTCATTCTGGTGTTCAGCCCAGACTAGCAGGAGTTTCTCAGTGCCCTTTCCTGCTTACTGTTGGAGAGAATCTGACTTTTCCAGCTTGAGTCAAGGTCATAGTCAACTATGAACCAGAGCCCAAATGTGTCCTAAGATCTCCAGCAAGAGGCACAACCCTATGTATAGAAGAGACCATTCTCACAGACAACCAGCATGAGCAATAGCTATTTATCTTCTGGTTCATAATTATACAACAGTTTCAGAGACTCATTCTCAGAGCACCATTCAGTGTTATAATCAAGGCCAGGTTGCTGAGAGAAGTTCACAAGACAGCTTTACTCACACATCTCTTTTTAAAAGTGAAACATGCCTTCTCCAGATATTCTTCTTCAGATTCTCAGATTTCATTGACCAAGAGCAGGTCACTAGTTCTGAAAGAGTATTACCTGGCATTTGGACTTTATTGTTTGATAGACAGATCATGTCAGTAAAGACAAGGTGGTAGAAGATGTAAGCACCCAAGGGAATCTACTAGTATGAGATTATCAACTTTTTTGACTCTCCGCTAGTATATTTATCTTAAGGGAATTTAATGTGTTCTTTACTCATGAACCTTTATAAAAGTTAAAAATAAATGAAATTTATATGACATTGTACTAGAAAACATAGATTTAAGAAACACTAATAATTTTATTAAACAAAAGAAGTGGGGCTCCAAAAAACCCAGAATTATTTTTTGGAGAGTAGACCCTTGTAATACTGGCTTTCCCCACTAGGTAACTGCTGCGAATCCACTGATATCAATTTAGCAATTAGTACTGTGGCAAAAGGCTGCAGTTTGGTTTCAGTGAATTTTTCTTGGAGACTTTCAATGTGTTGACCCATTTTATGATGGGTGATTTATGAGCTCCCCTACCCACACCACTCTGAGTGTTCAGCAGTTTTGACTAAAATCAGCATGACTCCTGTGCCCCACCCTATTCACCTGAGTGACTTTCCCCCCCCCAAGATAAAAAAAAAAAAAGTCCTCAAAGGGAAATGTTTTGCCAATGTGGAAGAAGTGAAACAAAAAGCAACAGAAACACTAAAAGACATCAGAATTGGTGAACTCAAAAACTGTTTTGAGCAGTGAAAAAAAAGCATCTTGATAGATGTATTGCATCAGATGGAGAGAACTTTGAAGGTGACTGAAGTTTAGACACATAAGAATATATATACAACTCTTTATAAATAAATTTCAGGGTTTTTCTGGGTCCTCCTCCTGCTGTAAATACCTCAAAACCAATACATACATAAATATCTTACTGAACATACATATCATATAAAAGAGCCATGGAATCTAATTGAAATCAGAGTGTCTTGGAGAATAGATTTTTCTGCATTAAATTTAGAGAAGAAACTAAAAAATCATTCCTGTGAAGAGAAATATTTTGCTCTCCATGTTTTTGGGAAATGCAAAGGTGTGCTTCCCATCATGGAGGCTAACAAAGATGGTAAGCATTTTACTCATTTTTCAAAAATAAATGGGTTTTGGCAGATAGTTAATATTCTGTACCTTGGAGTACAATGTTAACTTATCCATATACTCTGGTTTTAGGGACATCACAATCAACTGCTAAAGACATTGACATAAAAACCAATTAAAATAAGCTATGAAGGCTTTAATTCGCAAAAAAGATACAATATTTTCTGGGGTTACAGAGGAGGACTACCTACTGACACTGGATAGAGGAATGAAAGATGGATTTAGAGACAGGAAGCATTCTTTTAAAATTATTTTTCATTATTATTATTTCTATTTTTTTAAGAGAGTAAAAACAGATGGGCCTCTGGTGGAGAGGAATCAGCACACACCAAAAGCACAAAGTTGTGAGAGGTCACTGAGTTTCAGAGAAATTTTAATTCATGTGTTGGGGATAGAACAAGAGGAAACAGACAAGGATGAGACTGGAGTATGGACACGTGGCACAATCTGTTCCAGAAGCACTGGGAAAGCCTTGTGAGGTGATGAGCAGTGTAAACTTTCTTGTGTAAAGCAGCAGGTAGCTTCCATGTCACTATGGGTGCTGAAAAAGTGAATGGTAAAAGCTGTTTTAATTTTTAAATTATCATTCTGATCACCAGATGTCAAAAACTAATAGGACAAATGACATGAAAAGTTGGCAAGATTATGGGAGTAACATGTGCACCAAATACTTCTTGCAGGAGTGTGAAAGGTACTATCGCTTTAGAAAGTTGTTTGGTAGCTTTTACAATGGTAAACAAATAAATCTATCCTAAAACCCAGGACTCCAATTCCAGATATTTACCTAAGAGATTTGTAAAAATATATTTAAGAAAGAACTGCACAAGAATGATTGCCGTAATGTTATTCATGATAGACACAAATTGAATATAATGCAAGCATCCACGAGTAACAGAGTCGATAAATTATGATATACACATACAATGGAATACTACTCAGCAATAAAGATTAGTAACTTACTTGAAAATAAAACAACATGAGTGTATCTCAAAGATATTATGCTGAGTTACATGTCAAACACGAAAGAGTATGTACTATATTAATTCATTTATATGAAGTTCTGAAAAGCCAAAATAATCTATTATTATTATTATTATTATTATTATTATGTTAACTACAATAATGGATTATGATGAGAGATAGCAATTGGCAGAACATAGAACATAGACTTTGGGGAATTTTCTAGACAAATTTAAATGTTCTAATTTTTTTCCAGACAAAGTTCATTAGAGGAAGGAGAGAGAAAAGACAGGGTGACATGCTCTGGCATGTGCAAAAGAAATGCCAAAATGTTCAACATTTTTATTCAGATCATGACAACATAAAATATGTCTTAAAATTCTTTGAATATTTAACATTCTCTGAATTTCATTAGACATTGCTAACTGAGGTAAATGTTATCTCTTTTTTTTTTTTTAGAAATTAAAAATTTGAAGTCAATATGGAGATGACTTACAAAAAGAACAGATGGGGGGCAAGAACAGCATTAACAAAAAGAATGCCTTATTACCAGTAAAAAGGAAGGGTGTGAATGAAGACAGTGGCAGTGATGACACATACAAGAGCAGAATCATAGAAATTTCAGTGTAATGGATGCCTGAGTTCACAATATAGTGATGACAAGGATGGTGGGTGAAGACAAAGAGAAGAAAATTAAGAGTGGTTGTATTTTGATGTCATGGCTAATAATACATATACATAGTCAAAATGCCAGAAAAAGCCAACACAATACTGATGGAGAAGAACAAACCCAGAAGGCTGACATTACCAGCCTTCAAGACTTACTATAAATATTGTAATATGAATCCCAGTTTGGTATTGGTGGAAAAGCTGGCAAATAGATCAATAAGATAGAAGAGATAACTAAAAAATAGACCATACAATATAGTCAACTGATTTTTGACAAATAGGCAAAGGCAACTGAATACACAAAGGAGAGTCTTTTCAATGAAGGATGGTGAAACTGGACATCTACATACAGGAAAATGAATCTAGGCATAGACTTTACACCTTTCACAAAGATCAATTCAAAATAGGTTTTAAATCTAAATGTGAAGTGAAAAACTATAAAACTCATGTCTTAAAAACCATCAGAAAATTAAATTTAACATAGTTTGAGCAAAGAAAGGTTTGTGAATCAGGCAACCCTTTACCAGAATATGGTCAGAGACACTCCAGTGAAAACTTATCCATACACCCAAAACTGGGGTGGAAGAAGGAAAGTGAGATACAGGCACAGCCAGATAGGTTACAGCTCAACATTTGCCTTATTTGAATTCAATTTGAACAGTTTCAAATTTGAACCCTTGATTTGCCAAAAGTCAGTGATTGGCACAAAAGCGGGTTACACTCTTTTGACATATCGAGTTAGGGTACAGTTCACTCGATATAAGGAGAAACTTTCAGACTGGACATAAACTATGAAGTAGGCAACTTTAGACTAAACACCTAGAAGGAGAAAACATATGTAACCTTAGATTTGTCAGTGATTTTCTATATACAACACCAAAAGCATGGTTCCTGAAAAAATAAAAAGTAGATAAGTTGAACTTCATTGAAATTAGCTGGGCATGGTGGCTCATGCTTATAGTCCCAGCTACTCAGGAGGCTAAAGTAGCAGGATCATTTGAACCCAGGAGTTTGAGGTTGCTGTGTACTGTGATTGAACCACTGCACTCCAGTCTGGACAACAGTGAGATCCTGTCTGAAAAACAAAACAAAACAAAATAAAAAATTTTAAAAACCTTCTGTGCCCGACAGCACTGTTAAGAGAATGAAAAGACAAACCAGAAACAGGGAGAAAATATTTGCAAAACACATCTAAAATAGAAGACTACTATGAAAAGTATACAAAAATTTTACAAAACTCAGCAATAAAAGAACAAACAGCAAAATTAAAAATGAGCAAAATATCTGCACAGAAACTTCAAAAAATATATACATATTGCACATAAGTATATGAGGAGATGCTCAGTGTCATATGCTATTAGGTAATTATAAATTAAAACAACAATGAGATACTAATATACATCTATGAGAATGCCTAAAATGTAAAACACTTACAACACCAAATGCTGAAGAGTATGTGAAGCAAACATATTTTTGTAATAAACCACCAAACTGTCTTCCAAAATAGATGTGCCATTTTACATTCCCACAAGCAATAAATGAGAACTGCTGTTGCTTCCCATCCTCATCGATTATGTCCCCAGTGACCTTTTTTGTTATTGTTTTCTAATAAAAAATGTCCTTGAAGGGAAACATTTTGCCGATGTGAAACAAAAAACGGCAGAAGCACCAAAAGGCATCAAAATTGGTGGTTTTAAAAACTGTCTTGAGCAGTGGAAAAAGTCTTGATAGGTGTGTTACATCAAACGGAGAATAGTTTGAAGGTGACTGAAATTTAAACGTATAAGAAAAAATATACAATTTGTATAAATAATTTCCTGAGTATTTTGAATCCCCCTTGTGCATGTTTGTTACTCAGGTGAAGAAATACAGAAGCAGTGAATATATCTAAGGTCCAGTCAGAACTGGATGTACATTTATGTAGAGGATGAAAAGCATTGCCTACATTCGAACTCATCAGCATTCAGAAACAGGTAAAGAAGTCAGAAAAAAAGAGAGTCAAAGGTTACTTCAGTAAGAATGGAGAAAAAACAGAAAGGGTTGGTTTAATGTGAGCCACAGAAGAATATGTCCTGTTGTGTAGAAGGTTGCAAAAAGATATAGTAGTTTATGGATATTGGTTAACCAAGGCTACTAATTTTAGTAAAGTAGCAAGAATTTAAGCCAATTTGTATTGAGTTAAATAAAAATAAGTGTTTGAAAAGGTGTAAACAACAAATGCTGGGCACTGCTAAAGGAGGAAGAGATGGAGAGGCGATAAGGGACACACAACCACCAATTGGGTACCATGTCCACTGCCAGGGTGACAGAGGGCTCACTAGAATCCCAAGCAGTAGCTGCAAACAATTTATTTCTGTAGCAAATTTTCACATGTACCTCACAACTCTAAAATAAAATTTAAAAATAATAATAAATTAATTAAATCAAAGAGTTTAAAATAAATAAGGGTTTGAGAACTAAAATGACAAATGCAGAGTAGTAATTGGAAAAGTGTGATAAAAGAAAGAGTGGTCAACCACTACTCAGTCATGATTTGTTCTGAAATTCCAAGGCAACTTTATATCACGGGACCTAACACAGGAAATTCAGGTCTTTGATGAAGTTTTGCTATTGCTGACACAGCATATAGCTAGTTGAGGGCATTTCAATGAGTTTTGAGATGTACCCATATAATGTGATGAGCTCGTGCAAGATTCAATATATAAAGATTTCTTCAGACTATATTTAGCAACAAGTGATTACATCTTTAAAGCGAGGTAGAATTTTCTAGTTGCTAAAACAGAGTACTCTGGAAAACTAATGATATTCTTACAGAATTTCTCTTGACCTCCAATGTATGATTTACTATTAAATTTAAATAATGTGTCATTCTGAAAACTATGGTTTATAATTAATTTTTTAATATTTACAACAGAATTATTTCTCTTATTAATAGCTGATTCTTAAAATAGTAGGATTGACTATAATAACATTTTAGATAATTTGAACGGTGAACTGTATTTGCTTTTGTTGAGTATATTTGTTACTTTCAAAAATATTTATCAAAAAATAGGAATAATCATATCATTACAGGCAATAATTTACTAAATGAATGAGATATAATCTCTAAGTAATACTGAGAAAAAATGAAATTTTAAATTATTGATTTTCTGAAATATAGTTGCTGATTTTCTAAAATATAGTTGCCAGGCACGTTGACTCCTGACTGTAATCCCAGCACTTTGGAAGGCTGAGCCCAGGAGTTTAAGATCAGTCTGGGCAAAATAGCCACACCTCATCTCTACAACAACAGCAACCACCACAACAACAAAAATTAGCCAGGAGTGGTGGTTTGAGCCCAGGAGTTTGAGGCTGTGGTGAGCTGTGATAATGCCACTTCACTACAGCCTGGGTGACAAAATGAGATACTTAAAAAAAAAAAAATTAGTTCATAGGGCTGGGTCTCATGTTTCCAAACAATTTTGTTTTGTTTTGTTTCTTAAGCAATATTATTTTAGTCTAAGTGGGTACTTTTTTTCACATTTTATATGCTGAAAGTTTTAAATGCTGAAATACATTAGATATTAAAATTTTTGTAAATTCTGAAATATTCATATTCTTTAATTGTGACTATACAGAATGGTGAAATATGTCAAATATTGTAAAAAGTGAGTTCATTTATATTGATTCTGTGTCTTTTCAAGATAAAGATGAAAGATTAAACTTTCTCATGTTTCTAGCAAATAAACAAGAAGGTCATGACATTGTTTAAATTTTCTATTCAGAGCAATTAAATCAATCCCATAAGACAACTTTAGGAATTATGAAACATTCTCTGACAATAAAATCTTTATCAATAAAGTGCTTAGTAAGTTGCTCTGTTCAATGTAATTAAATTAAGAGCTACAATTGGCATAAAAATAGATTGCTACAGGATAACTGCTAATAATGGCAGAAAATCCTGAAACTTCTCAATTGTGCCATGGATAAATAATAACTGAAGAAAACAATTCTAGGTATGCTAATGTAGCAAAGATTTATAAGCATGTAAATGTATACCAATAGGTACTGGGTAATTAAAATATAGTACTATCATATAACATAGTCGTATGAAGTCATTTAAGATTACATGTTCAAGATTTTAATGATATGAAGGAGATTAATAATGCATTGGTAAGATGGAAAATTCAACTCCAGTGCATTTTGGGTGATGACTAATCCTCATCTGGAGACCTGATCTCAGTCTCACAATAAGACCTGTTCTTCTTGCTTGCATTTAAGGTAAATTCAGACGGGAAAGAGAAGTTTTTTCACCGCTAGGACAATATTTGGGTTCTTATGTTCATGCATCCTCTCAATTTGTACATTAATAGAGAAAGAAACGATTGTGAAAATTTGATCCTCAAATTTGTTTTACACCAGAATTTATGGCAAATTAAAGTTACAGAATGTTAGATTTGGAAGGACCCTTAGAAGTTACCTAGTTTTATCAGTTATTTTTTTTTATTGATAAGGAACTTTGAGGAACTGAACTGTTGACTTAGCCTGAGTTGCACAATTGATGACAAATTTGGGACTAGTATTTTAAAAATAAAAATTATGCAAAATTCATCATAGTTTTAAATACAGAAAACACTTGAGGCCAGTTGTGATGGCTCAAGCCTGTAATTCCAGCACTTTGGGAGGCTGAGGCAGGAAGATTGTTTGAGCCCAGGAGTTTAGGACCAGACTAGGCAACACAGTGAGATCTTTTCCCTACAAAAAGTCAAAAGAAAGTGAGCCAAGTATGGTGACACACGCCTGTAGTCCACGCTACTTGAGAAGTTGAGGGAGAAGGACTATCTAAGCCCAGGAAGTCAAGGCTGTAGTAAGCCATGACAGTGACACTGCACTCCAGCCTGGAACACAGAGTGAGATCCCAGCTCAGAAAGAGAGAGAGAAAGAGAGAGAACACCTGATGGAAGAACTTTTATGAGAAATTGACAAAGTCATCATTTCTCAGTCAGACTTTATAACAGCTCTCAGAAAACCAATAGATGGCTCAGTGAAATCCAAATAAGGATACAAAGGTTTGAATAACAGAAGTTTCAAACATGATCATATGTAGTATGTCTATATAGTTATATACATATCTCTCTGTCATTAATAAAACAGAAATATATGTTATTTTCAAATATGCATTGAACATTCACAGAATTGGGTCATGCAGTAAGTCACAAAGAGTACCATATATTCTCCCTCATAAGCAGACCTTGAACAATTATCATAATACTATAAGAAAGGGATTGGCAGTAGTGGGAAACTGCCAGGTGAAGGGGGACGGGATTGGAAGTTGAGGGAAATGGCCAGGGGAGGGAGGGGCACACCTCATCAACAAGGGAAACTGCATGATCAACATTTGCATACCTAACCCTAAATGTACCCCACATCTTTAAAATAAAATAAAATGTTAAAAGTCATACCAATATTTTAAATTTGTAACAGTGGCTCCTGTGTTATACATGCCATAATGTAACATAAATTGTTTACATGAAAAAAGAAAACCCACATTAAAGTTTGAAAGTTCTTTCAAACAACAGTCTAAGTAATATGAGTCATTTAAAATTAAAAATATTTATTCAAATAAACGATCTATTTACATGTTTTAAAAGGCATATGTCCAAATGACTCATGAACAAATAATAGAGAAACAAAGCACCATTACATCCTTTTACCAGTGTTATTTAGTATTTTACAAAAAAATTAAAATTATTGAGAATGACAAAATACCACTATACATTAAAAAGCTGTGATGTGGCCAACGTAGTAACCAGAGGGACAATCTTAGTCTTAGAAGCAGTCGTTAGAAAACAAAAATAAGGTAGAAAAGCAAGATGACTTTATTAGAAAAAAAAAAATAACTTAAGAAAAACACAGAACTGTTCCCAAAATACTTGAAAGAAGGAACAAAAACAAATAAGCAAAAGAAAGATGAATTGGCCAATAAATAATCTGACATATATGATCATAAAAGATAATGGACAAAAGAACAAAATGACCAATGCAAAATAAGACTGAAACATATATTTAGAATATGGACTTTCTAGAAGCATATTATGTATAACTTGAGCTTGATAAATACAAAAACCTAGAAAAAATGAATTCGTTTTTTGGGAAATACAATTTTATTAATTAGAAAATTGAGTTGATCAAAGGTCACAAAAGGTATTCTGAAATCTACCACCTAAATAGAAAACAAACCAAGATAATATTTTGAAATTATTTACATTAAATTTGCAAAAATAGAAGCAGTATCTATTGTCTACCAGTTTATTCAAAGACATAGTACAAAATAAAAATATTTTCACATTTGTTTCATAAATGGAGGATATTGACATTAACTTTAAGCATGAAGATCCCAGAGAGAACTCTCTTGTGAAAATAATATTTTAAAATACAATATTAGAAAATGAAATTCAATAATACATTCATAGGTTATAACCCAATATGGTTTATTCTCATGTGATAGGAAATATGTTTATGTAATTCACCACATTAAAATTTGGGGGAGAAGAGGGAAAATCATGTGATAAAAGATTTTGAAGAACTCTATTGAGTTTCTTATACATAGATGGAACACCATATCAACATAAAAAAAATCAGTTACCTGTAATGATTATTATGTTTAGTGAAGAAATAGTGAGTGCTATAGTCTGAATTTGACCTCCCCAAAGTTTAAGTGTTGCTAATGTGATAGCGTTGATAGGTGAATACACCATAACACGTCTCCCTGGTTCATGGAATTATGACCCTATGAAAGAGGCTTCCTGCAGCATTCTGCTAGCTTGCTTTTGTGCCCTTCTACCTTTCTCCATGTGAGGACACAGGGTGCTTCCACTCTGGAGAATGCATCCCTGACCAGACAACCAAGTCTGCCAGCACCTTGATCATGAACTTCCCAGCCTGGAGAACTCTGAGAAATAAATTTTCATTATTCTTAAACCACCCACTCTCAGGTACTCTGTTATAGCAACAAAAATTGACTAAGACAAGGGGCATACTCTCATTAAACAATAGAAGAACAAAGCACCAGTTACCTCCACTCACCAGTCTTATTTAGTATTTTACTAGAGATCATAATCAATTCAAATAGATAAAAAGTCATGTATATTAAAAACAAAGAAATAACTGTAGAATAACAAAGATGTAATAGTCATTATTTACAATTAACTTACTTGATTTCCTATTGTCATCAATAATCAAAGTGAAACAATATTTGGAAAAGAACTCTCAATAACAATAGCTATACCCTGAACAGCAATATCATACATTTCCAAAGAATAAGAAAATAGTAAAAGTGTAGTAAAAGAAAACCATAAAAGGGTACTATCACTTGGTAATGATTCATGATAGTTAAGAGACATATTAATGTCTTGTAATATCTTAATTAAGCATGTAGACACACATTAAAGGAATCCTTAAATAAAATCTCTTCTTTTGTATATATGCCAACACTCACTGAAAGTTTAAGGTGTGATCATATCTATTATCTGTTAAACAAGTGATACACTAAGTGTACTTTCTAAACTCAATTAAATTAGCATGTTTACTATTTTGTACCTATCTTAATTTTATATTATGCAAAATATACAATGAAATGTTTTTTAAAAGATTCAATTTCTGTGATTTAAATGTGTAATACATTTTAAATGTATTTCTATATGGTATTATGCTGGCTTCCACAAAAGTCTATTCTTTAACTTTCAGATAATGCAAACTTCTTAAAATGTATTTTTCTATTGGAATGTAAAACTTTTTTTATGTTTCAGAACTTTTTTGCATAATGAAAGAATTAATCCTACATTATATATAGCAAACATATTTTCTCTCAGTTTTTTAATATTCTTTTTTTTTTTTTCTGAGTTGGAGTCTCTGTCATCCAAGGTGGAGTGCAGTTGCATGCTCACGGCCACCCCAGCATTGACCTGCTGGGCTCAGGTGATCCTTCCGCCTCAGCCTTCCATGTAGCCAGACTACAGCCATGCGCTACAATGCCCAGCTAATTTTTTGAGTTATTGTAGAGATGACATCTCCCCAAGTTGCACAGGTTATTCTCAAATCCTTGGGCTCAGGCAATCTGCTCACCTCGGTGACTCAAAGTGCTGAGATTACAGACTTGAGCCACCACACCTGGCCAATTTTTGGTATTTTTTTGTTTTTGTTTTGACTGTTTATTTTATTTGTTTTGCCTAACAAACATTTTCATTTTATGTTATCAAATTTATCTGTTTTGATGTTTTTGCCTTCTGGGTTTTATGTTTAATATTGTGTCCCCCATTCTAAGATAGAAAGCTAATATACATTTTTGTACAAGATTCTGTTTCTATTATTTAAATGTAGAAAATATTTCTTTTAATATTTAAATTTTCTTTCTTTTTCTTTTTTTATTAACTTTTGAATTTTTTTTTAATTTTAAAGTTGTGGGGTACACTTCAGGGTTAGGTATACAAAAATTAACTGTGCAGGTACTCTTGTTGATGAGGTGTGACCTCCTTCTCCAGGCAGATTTCCACTACTGTCAATCCCACCTCCCCGTCCCCCTCCCCTCCACAGTTTCCTGCTACTGTCAATCCTATTCTTATAGTATTGCGGATAGTTGTTCAAGGTCCACTTATGAATGAGAACATGTGATATTCAGTTCTTTGTTTCTGTGAAAGATCACTCAGTATTATAGACTCTAATTCCATCCAGGTTGCTGCAAAGTTCATGATTTTGTTCTTCTTTATAGCTGCGTAATATTCCATTATGTATGTGTACCACTTTTTTGTATCCAATCTTCTTTTGATGGGTAGCATGGTTGGTTCCATGTTCTTGCTATTATGAACAATGCTGCGATAAACCTATGTGTGCAAGTATCTTTTCTGTAGAGTGATTTGAGTTCTTCCAGGTATATTCCCAGTAGGGGGATCATGGATCATATGCAAGCTTGATTTTTAGAACTTTTAGGAATTGCCACACTGTTTTCCACAGAGGCTGTACTAGCTTACACTCCCACCAACAGTGTAGAAGTGTTCCCTTTTCGCCACATACTCTCCAGCATCTGCTATTTTTTGAGTTATTGATGATAGCCATTCTGAGTGTTGTTAGGTGGTATCTCAGTGTGGTTTTAATGTGCATTGCCTTGATGACTAGTGAGGCTAAACATTTTTTCATGTATCTGCTGGCTGCTCATATGTCTTCCTTTGAGAACTGTCTATTCTTATCTTTTGCCCATTTTGTAATAGGGCTGTTTGTTTTTTTCTTTTCAGCACGTTTGAGTTCCTCATAGATCCCACATGTTCGGCCTTTGTCAGACATGGAGTTGGCAAATATTTTTTCCCAGTCTGTGGACTGTCTCTCTGCTCTCTTAATGGTTTCTTTAACTTTGAAGAAGTTTGTCAGTTTGATGAGGTCCCACTTGTCTAACTTATGTCTTATGGCATGCGCATTTGAGGTTTTGATCAGGAATTGGTTGCAATTTCCATAAGAGTGTCTACTGCATTTTCTAAGGTTCTTGTAACTTGAGATTTTACGTTTAGGTCTCTGATCCATTTAGAGTTGATTTTTGAGCATGGGGATAGGTAGGGGTCCAGTTTTAATCTTCTGCATGTGGTCAGCCAGTTTTCCCAGCACCATTTACTGAATTAGTTCTCATCTCCCCAGTGGTTTGTGGTGGGGGCTTTGTCAAAGATGAGTTGGTTGAGAAATTGAGGTTTTGCTTCCAGAATCTCAATTCTATTCCATTGGTCTATATGCCTGTTCTTGTACCAATACCAGGCTATTTTGATTATTGTAGCTTTATAATAAAGTTTAAAGTCTGGGATTGTGATACCTCCTGGTTTTTTGTTTTTTTTTCTGAGGACTGTTTGGACTATTCTTAGTCATTTATGTTTCCATATGAATTCCTGTATTGTTTTATCTAGGTCTGAGAGAATGTTGCTCATAATTTGATGTGTATTGCGTTAAATCTGTAGATTGCCTTGGTAGAATGGACATCTTAATAATGTTGATTCTTCTAATTCATGAGCATGGAATATTTTCCCAATGTTTGTGTTATCTTTGAGTTCTTGAGCAGTGTTTTGTAGTTTTCATTGTAAAAGTCTTTCATATCTCTGGTTAGGGAGATGCCAAGGTATTTCTTTTTTTGCTGTGAATGGAATTATGCTTTTTATTTGGGCTTTGTTTGTTTATTATTGGTGTATACAAATGCGATTGTCTTTTGTACATTTATTTTATACCTTGAGACTTTGTCAAGTCTTTTATCAGTGCAAGAAGGTTTCTGACATATTCTCCTGGGTTTTCAAGGTATAGAATTATGTGATCTGCAAAGAAAGATAACTTGAGTTCCTCTTTTTATATTTGGATACCCATGATCACATTCTCTTCTCTGATTGCTCCAGCTAGGACTTCCAAGACTATGTTGAACAAGAGGGGTAAAAGTGGGCATCATTGTCTTATTCCAGTTTTCTGGGGAAATGGTTCCAATTTCTGTCTTTTTATCAGTATGCTGGGTGTGGGTTTCTCATAGATGGCACTTACTATTTTGAGGTATGTTCCATCTATGCCTAGATGTTTGAGTGTTTTTATCAAAAGGGTGTTGGATTTTATCAAAAGCTTGTTCTGCATCTAATGATATACTCATGTGATTTTTTTTTTATGTCTGTTGATGTATTTAGTTACATTTATGGTCTTACGAATATTGAACCAGTCTTACATCCTGGATATGAAGCCTTCTTGGTGAATGATTTTTGAGATGTGTTGTTGAATCCAGTTTGCTAGGATCTTGTTGAGAATTTTAGTATCTATTTTCATGAAGAATATATTGGCCTGTTGTTCTCTTTCTTTGTTGGGTCTTTACCTGGTTTGGGTATCAATGTGATGTTAACTTCATGAAATGATTTGGGGAGAGTTCTGTCTTTCTCAGTCACCCGGAATACTTTCAGTAGGATTGGTATCAGACCCTCCTTGTATGTTTTGTAGAATTCTGCTGGAAAGTCATCTGGTCCAGCGCTTTTTTTGTAGGTAGTTTTCTTATGGTACATCAATTTCCTTGATTGTTATTGGTGTATTTAGGGTCTCAGTTTCCTCTTGTTTCAAACTAGGAGGTTATGTGATGTCAGAAAGTTCTCCATTTTCTTTAGATTTTCAAGTTTGTTTCCATAAAAGTGTACATAGTAGTCTCTGATAATCTTTTGTATTTCTTCAGAGTCAGATGTGACTTCATCTTTTGCATTTCTGACTGTGTTTATTTGGGTTTTTTCTCTCTTTTTCAGGGTCAGTCTAGCTAATGGACCATCAATCTTGTTTATTCTTTCAAAGAATTAGCTTTTTGTTGCATTCTTTTTTTGTACTATCTTTTTGTCTTCTATGTCCTGGATTTGGTCTTTTATTTTGGTGATCTGGATTCTTCTGCTGTAGTAAGGGTTTTGATGGTCTTACTTTCCAGCTTCCTTAGGTGATTTGTTAGTCTGTTAACTTGTGATCTTTCCATTTTCTTCTTGTGCGTTTGTAGAGATATGAATTCCCCTCTTACTACTGTTTTCATGGCATTCCAGAGATTTTGGTTAGATATTTCTTCATCTTCATTTGTTTCCAGGTATGTTTTAATCTCTGTTTTGATTTCCATGTTGACCCAGGAGTTGCTTAGCATCATACTGTTTAGTGTCCATGTCTTTGTGGGGTTTTGGGTAACTTTGTTGGTGTTGATATTTATTTTTATTCTACTGTGGTCTGGGAAGGTGTATGGCAAAATTTCAATTTCATTAAATTTTTTTATCCTTGATTTATGACCAAGGATGTGGTCTATCTTAGAGTACTTTCCATGTGGTGATGAAGAGAATTATATTCTATGGTCATTGGGTGGAGTGTTCTGTAGGCATCAATTAAGTTCATTTGATCAAGTCACATTGAGGTTGTTGATCTTCTTGCTGACTTTTTGTCCTGATGATCTGTCTAGGGTAGTGAGTGGGGCTTTAAAGTCTCCAACTATGATTGTGTTAGAGTCAATATCTTTTTAAAGTTTGCCTAGAAGCTGCTTTATGAAAACTGGTGCTCTTATGTTGGGTGCATATATGTTTAGGATGGATATTTCTTGCTGATGGATTGAACCTTTTATCATTATGTAGTGACCTTCTGTATCTTTTTAAATTTTTGATAGCTTAAAGTGTATTTTGTCTGATATTAAGATTGCAACTCCAGCTTTCTTTTCTGTTCCATCTGCCTGGATTTTTGCTTCCCATCCTCTTACTTTGAGTCTGTGAGTGTCCTTTCTGGTGAGATGAGTCTCTTAAAGACAATATATTGTTGTCTCCTGATATTTATCCATTTTGCCATTCTATGTCTTTTCTTTTTTTTTTGAGTTGGAGTCTCACTCTGTCGCCCAGACTGGAGTGCAGTGGCTGCTCCCAGCCACCACAGCCTCGGCCTGCTGGGCTCCGGCAATCCTTCCACCTCAGCCTTCCGAGTAGCCGGAATTATAGGCATGCGCCACGCCTGACTGATTTTTTTATTTATTGTAGAGATGAGGTCTCGCTGCCCAGGCAGGTCTCGAACCCGCGGGCTCAGGCAATTCACTCACCTCAGCCTCCCAAAGGCACAGGATTACAGGCTGAGCCACCGAGCCTGGCACCTATGTCTTTTCAGTGGTGCATTTAGTCCATTCTCATTCTGGCTAATTATTGAAATGTGAGTGTTTACCATGTCATAAGGTTCTTATAGAGTTGTTGTTCCTGTTCGTTGTCTTTCTTTTGAATTTTGTGTTGATTCATGTGTGTTTTCAATCTTTTTCCTGTACTCTTGTGAAGAATATTGTCATTCGTTTTTCCTTTTCTTCTGTGTTTAATACTTTCTTATGTATTAGTTATACAGGTTGTCTAGAGGCAGCGTAAGATCTTAGGGATTCACTATTTGGGAAAGATTTTTCTTCTTCCTCGCTGATGAAACTTTGCTTAGCTGAGTAAATTATTCTTGATTGATATTGTTTATCTTTGAGAACTTTGAAGATTGGGCTCCAAGCTCTCCTAGCCTGAAGTGTTTCTGTAGATAAATCTGCTACTATTCTAATTGGTCTTCCCTGGTGGTAGTCTGACCTATTTCTCTTGAGGCCTTTAGAATTTTTTCTTTTATATCTACTTTGTTTAGGCAAATTACTGTGTGTCTAGGAGATGGTTTTCTCATTTGTTGTCTTGCAGGGGTTCTCTGGATCTCTTGTGTTTGAGTTTTCACATCACTGATGAGATGAGACAAGTTTTCTTGAATGATTTCATGGAATGACTGTTCAAGGATGTTCTCTGTCTCTCTTCCTCAGGAAGTCCAATTACTCTTATGTTTGGCCTCTTGAAGTAATTGCTCATCTCTTGAAGGCTTTGTTCTGTCTTTTTAAGTTTCTTTTCTATGTTTTTGACAGTTTGGGTTAGTTCTATATTTTGATCCTCAAGCTCTGATTCTTCTCCTTAGCTAATTCTCCTTTCCATGTTTATTGGTTTGTTATTTATTTCAATCACATTATTATTTACTGCTGTTATCTCAGTTATCAGTTCCTTCTTATTTTCCTCTTATCTCTCCTTAAGTCTTTTTATTCTTTCTATTACTGTCTTGATGTCTGGGATTGTAGTATGTGATCTGTCATTCTGGGGGCTCTTCATTGTTTGACTTCCAACATCTGCTTTCTCAGTGTCTGACTTCCCAGGGGTCTGTGTGAGACCTGTATTCTTATTTTGGTTTTTCTTCATTTGTGTAGACTTTCTTTCCCACATTCCCCCCCCCCCCTTCTTTTATTCTGTTGTTCAGGGATGGCAGGGTTGCTTTTACATCTGTTTGCTCAGTCTCCTATTCTTCCTTATGTGAATCCTCTAACTTGTTCAATTCTAAGGCTGAACTGTGGGTTGGGGGCTAAACTTTTTTGCAGTTTTGAGCTTTGAGGGGGGAGCTGTGATTCAAAATCTATCTGCAGATCCCAGTATCCACTGACAGGTGTATGGGTACCCTGGAACCCCCTTTCCACTGCCTTACAATCTGTCCATGCAGTGGGGATGTAAGTTTGCTTGCGGAAAGCAAAATGAGACAAGGAAAAGGAAAGAATAGAACAGGGAAGGAGGGGGGAAAGAGGAAGATGGAGAGAGAGAAGAATAAGAGGAATATTGGACAAATGTTCTGACTAATAAATGAAAAGAGACACAAAGAGAAGAAGAAAAAAACTAAAACATACAGACAATCATACAAAGACACAAGCCACCCAACCTTCCTATTGATATATAATTCCCCCACACAAACAGGAGGTCTAAAGGAAAAAAGAGAAATCAGTAAAATAACAGAAAAAAGGCAAGTATGAAAATATTATCAAAAACATATAAGAAGGAAAAAAGAGAAAAAAAAGTAAAACATCAAACAAACAAAAATGAGCAAAACAGACAAAGAATAAAAACAAAAAGAGTAAAAACAATGAATCAAACTTGCTCTAAGCTCATTCCTGTGAGCCCAACATCCTTTCAGCTCTGATCTCTAGCTCTTATCGCAGGCTGGTAGGGTTTCTCACAGCTAGAGTCAGATATACCAGGCCTGCTGTGGAAGGATCAGATCTGGACTCAGTCGGCTTGCTGCCTGTCAGGTCTCACACTCAGATCTGACCTGTCTGTGTACTATCTAGCATGGGGTAGGGGCTTCTGTCTCTCCCATTTGATGCAATTACCTTAGGTCCCAAGCTGGAGGCTGGGCAGAGCTGTGTGGAGCTACATGGGCCATGCAGGTCTCTGCCTGGTCCTGGGACATAGAAAATGGCTGTGGTGGGTGCCTCTTTACCTGGCATGGGCCTCCTCCATGGCCCTCCCTGATCTTCTCTCTCCACTGATTAACTCCAGGCTGCGTTGATCTCTGGTCCCGCCACTGTGGGGTGACTTGGGGCAGGGAATTGAACCAGGAATTGTGGGAGGCCAGGAGCTGAGGTCCATAACATTGCATGGGACCAGCTGCAGCAGCCACATTTCGCAGAGGCAGTGATGGCAGTAGCGGCAGTGGGTTGTGTGGGACTGACTGTAGCAGCCACCTTTTGCAGAGACTTTCACTGTCTGACTTGTCCCATCGCCATCTTGCCCCTCCCCCTCGGAATACATTTTAAATGTATTTCAATATGGTGAGTGAGGGATTAGACGTAGAAGTCAGTGTTATGCTGGCTTCCACAAGAGTCTGTTCTTTAACTTGTAGATAATGCAAATAATTTTATCTGTTTCTAGAAGATTTAAGGGAAATGTATCTTTGTAACAACCTAAACCTGATGGTTTTCTCAACTTCATTTGTGCTTGTTAGCACTTTATTAATTTATCTATTTATTTTTTATTTGGAGTCTCACTTCAATGCCCAGGCTGGAGTGCAATGGCATGCTCATGGCCTCCCCAGCATCGACCTTGTGGACTCTGGTGATCCTTCTGCCTCAAACTTCCAAGTAGCTGGAACCACAGGGCTGGTTAGAACTTTTGGGATGGAATTTTTTGTTTCATCTTCTCTGTGGTTAATAAAAATAATTTTATTATAGGTACCCCATATAAGTGGAGTGATGTAATATATTTTTCTTTCTGTGTCTGATTTATTTCTCTTAGCATAATGCCATCCAGGTTCATCCACATTGTAACAACAGCAGAATTTTCTTGTTTCTTAAGGTTATTATTCCATTGTATGTATATATGATATTTTCTCTGTCAGTGGATACTTGGGTTGCTTCCATGTCTCAGCTATTGTGATAATGCTGCAATGAGCATAGGAGTGCACATGCGTCTTCAAGAACCTGATAACAGATCTTTTGGACGTGTACCCAGGAGTCAGATTGCTGGATTATGTAGCAGTTTTTAGTTTTAATTTTTTAGGAAATTGTCATACTATTTTTCATAGATGATGCACCATTTTACATTCCCATCAACAGCAAATAAGAGTTTCAATTTTCCATTACTTCCCCCCAAAACTCATCTTTTTTTTAACAATAGCCATCCTAACATGTATGAGGTAATATCTCATTGTGGTTTTGATTGACATTTTTGTGAAAATTAATAATGTTGATTATCTTCTCATATGCCTGTTGGCCATTTATGTCTTCTTTGAAGAAATGTCTGATCAAGTTTTTTGACTATTTTTAATTGTTTTCTGTTTTGTTTTGTTTTGCTGTTGAGTTATAGGAATTCTTTAAATATTTGAGAAATTAACCCCTTATCATTATATGGCTTGCAAATTTCATTGGTTGCCCTTTTATTCTGCTGTTTGTTTCCTTTGCTGTGTACAACTTTGACCATGGAAGAGAATAGAGAGCTCAGAAATAACCCAACACATGCATAGTCAACTGATCTTTGCAAATAAGTCCAGGAGTATGCAATGGGAAAAGAATAGTCTCTTCAAGAAATATTATTGGAAAAACTGGATATCCACATACAAAAAAGAAAGAAACTAAGAAACTGGGTTCTTACATGATACCTTACACAAAAATCAACTCAAAATTGACTAAAGACTTAAATGTGGATTAAAAACCTGGAACTGTACTCCTAATAGGAAACATAGGGGGAAAGTTTCTTGACATTGGTCTTGGCAATGATTTCTTGGATATGACACCAAGAGCACAGGCGATAAAAGCAAAAAAAAAAAAAGGCAAGTGGACTATTTCAAACTAGAGCTTTAGCACAGCAAATAATCTCTCTTTTTGATCTACCTCTTTACTTATTTCTAAACAGTTTAAAAGTAGTTTCTCACTTACGTCAACTTTGTTCAAGTCTAATTTGACTGAGTGTCCAGTATTATGGAGTCTAAAAGACGTAAAAGACTAGATATTTCTAGTCCCCAAAATGAGAGAATCATAAACTATAATGTACCAGCTGCCTTCGCAAAAATAAAGACTGTAGCTCTTTGTCTTTTCAAACTATTTGGTAACAGTTCTCTGCCAATAGCAGGATTGAACCCTCTTTGAAAGCTCTCGTGTTGGATGGTCTCAAGGTAGTGACCAATTTATGGAAGAACAAGACATACAAAAAGAAGAATAAGTAATGATAAAAACATTTAGATTTTAAAACTATACCTAAATAATATCTCTGGGCTCTCTTTACTTGTGCATGTCACAGAGAAAAGCAATAGCTTTAAAACTTCTGTGTTTGCAGAGAGCTTCTTCTTGTCTGGGCAGCAGCAAACAGTCTGTTTTGACCCCTAAGTCATTCCCTTGGGCACCAAGTCTTTTTCAATACCAACACTTGGCTTGGGATGCCTGTGAAGAATGACGAAGAATAAATAACCTGGCTGAGGGAAGTACCTTACAGGATTACAAGATATTTTCTCCCAGAGAGGAGATAACAAGAGTTATATTGAGTAACCAGATTAATTACTTTTCGAGGGAAAAGCTCTAGTGCTAGCAATTCCTGATGGGCAAATACTATTGACTAATAACTGGTACGTTTCTGTTTACAATTTATTTGGTTGCTGTATTACTCATTCATCATTGTATATTTCGTATGTTGAGGACAGATATCATGTCTCTTAGTTGATTGCTAAGATATGAGCATCCATATCTTAGACTGATGGAGAGAATGGCAAATGTGCCCAAAAAACCCAACTTTTAGCAGATGGAACAAAAGTTTGGCTCATTTTTGAAGAACTGAGTATTTTCCAAGCATGGAAGAACCCATGGACATGTAGATACCCCAGGGACAATGAATCATACATAGATATCACCCAATATTCATTCTCACTATCTTCCTTAATAAAAATCATCTTGACTTCGCTGAGCACATTGCTAATGCTAAAAGACTAATTCCTCAACTTTACTTGCTGCTATATATGGGACCAAAACTAACTTTGTCCAATGACAGCTAGTTAGAAAATCTACCCTTTGCATACCTTTGTGTTTTTTTGGCTCCTTCCTCAATTCTATTGTTTGAATATAATGTCTGCAACTATAGCTGTCATCTTGGATAGCACAAGGGTCACTACTTTAGGATAGCTTGCAGGACTGGAAGAGTCTCTATTTCTTGATTAATGTGAAACTGCCTTAAGAGAAGTGTTTCTGTTTGGGATACTATTGTGTGCTATTATGTTAGTTAAAACCACTGCAAATTTTGGTTTCTATGATGTATTCAGTCAAGTTTAGCCCTAACTGGTATGTTTTCTCAACTCTCATAAATGTTATTATTTATCTTTCTCATATCCTTATATTTTGCTTCCTTGACTGACCATGGGCTAACATTTTAGTATTAATAAAGCTTTATTAGCTTTTTACTTGCTGTTTTTACTGTTTAGTTTACATATTTAATATCACATTATGTGTATGAGGTGACATAATTGTATGCATATTTATAACTGCGATTTTGATAACATTATATATTACCATCATTAGGCTAAGGGGTCCTTTTAACCTTCAATAAATTTAGAAAACAAATTTTCTACTGAATTTGCTTTTATTTGATATTACTATATCAACCCATGCTTTCTTTCCTTGTATTTACTTGGTTTGTGTTAGCATTTTAATTTCAACCGTTTGAGTCACTTTCTTTTTGAAATCCTTTATATGTAGTCAACAGTTTGTTCTTACTTATTGATTAAATCTGATAATCTTTTCACTAAAAAGATGAGTTGATGGTATTTACATATACTTCATAATCAATTTGGTTGACCTTAAACCTATGACCTAATGTTGGTATTATATATACTTTTTATAGTAAAAACTTCCTTGATTATTAATTTGGTTTCTCTTTTTGATTATATAAAATTAATTTTGCATAGGCCAAACTTTACCTGTATAATTACCATTTGTATACCTGAATTGTACCCCACATCTTTAAAATAAAACTTAAAAGAAAGAAATCCTAAATCTAAAAAAAGATGAATTCAAAAAATTTGTTTCTATTTTAGTATCTAATAATATAGATAAAATTTCATGCCAATTTGCAACCAGCAGATTCAGTTACTGTTGTCCAGGGGTCCCAGAGTTGAGCATATCTCTTTTAGTTTTGGGTTCACTGGGGAAATTCCCAATAATCATATCATGGATGAGAATGTAGACATGGCTGGGAATAACTTAATTAATAACTTTAAAATGTTTGGACAGATGATATGTGGGCCACAATTTGTACTCTTGCCCCAGACCCCACAAAGTTTATGGGGAGGCATAAATTTGACAAACCACAACACAGAAATATAATCATCATTAAACATTTGGAGCAACATTAAGCATGTTCAAAAGCTTCTCCTATTCATAATTTTTTTTTTTTTTTGAGTTGGAGTATCACTCTGTCTCCCAGACTGGAGTTCAGTGGCATGCTCACGGCCACCCCAGCATTGATCTACTGTGCTCCAGTGATCCTTCCGCCTCAGTCTTCCAAGTAGCCAAACTGCAGGAGTATATTACCATGCACGGCTAATTTTTTTTATTTATTGTAGAGACGAGGTCTTGCCAAGTTGCCAGGGCTGTTCTCGAATCCGCAGGCTCAGGCAATTCACTTGCCTTGGCCCCTCAAAGTGCTAGGATTACAGGCTGAGCCATCAAACTCTGCCTATTCATAAATATTGAGGTTAAATTAATATAGTTGCCATAATTATAACCAGTAATGTCATGATTATGAAAGACACATGTTCTATCTTGCTTCAGAAGCACAAAATACAAAACTCCGATATTACTTGAGCCTTCCCACTGTGAATCTACCAATTGATTAAGTTGTACTCACCTTCAACATTTGTGGGTGTGCAATGTTCTGCATTCTATTTTATTATGCACTTTTTATATAGTGTGTATGCATTGCTCTAGTTTTGGAAATAGTTGTGTATGTATCACTTCCAAATTCCCTATCCATTGCCCTTTATCCCTTGAAACAAATACATTATTCTTTTGTTTTGTTTTAATTTAATGAACTATTTTTTCTTGTACAAAATGTGTAAACTCAAAGGACTGCTTTGGGTTGATTTCTATCTAAGTCAATGGGTAAGAGAATTCTGATGAGGCCTATACAATAACAAGCAGGAGAGTTATTTGTGAAATTGATAAAAGTCTAACAAGGCTTCCCAGACACTAGTGGCTGTGAATCATATCCGCTGAAGAACATACACAGCAGGTCTCATATTTTCTAACCTTATGGGGGTAATACTGTATAACTTTAATGGATTATTAACATTCAGATTCTCAATGTGATTTCCTTTTGCCCCACACTAAAACAAGAGGCATCTTACAACTAATTCCGAAGGGGAAAATTCTCCCTCATAGCAAGTAATTTTCTATTAAATGCTTCAGGAAGACTTATTTTGTCATTGAAATATTTAATATGACCGTATTGTTATGTTTGAGGGTGAGAAAGGTGGGCTGGTCACGGGATCATGGGATTCAACTGGTTTTCTTTTTTTTTTTTTGAGTTGGAGTTTCACTCTGTCACCCAGACTAGAGCGCAGTGGTTGCTCCCGGCCACCGCAGCCTCGACCTGCTGGACTCTGGCAATCCTTCTGCCTTAGCCTTCCAAGTAGCTGGAACTACAGGCGTACGCTACCATGCCCGGCTAATTTTTTGATTTATTGTAGAGATGAGCTCTTGCCAAGTTGCCCAGGCGGATCTCGAACCTGCAGTCTTAGGCAATCCACTCACCTCAGCCTCCCAAAGCACGGGATTACAGGCTGAGCCACAAAACCCGGCTTCACCTGGGTTTCATGGACAACATCTGGTGGTCTCTGTGAGGTTTTCCTGTTTAAAGCTAACCTGAGATCCTATGCTCAATATTGACACAAGAAACATCAATAATTTTATCACTATTTCTGCATGATCATAAATCATTTTCTCCTCAGAATCTAATAAATGAGTTGGAATTTGCCTAAACATGGAGATAAAGTTCATACTCAAAACTCTACAAATACTTTATTTTACTAAAAATCTTCATATTGAGAGAAGACTTCAGGAAAGATGACAAATTGAATATACAGATTAACTTCTCCTTTTCTTAAACCTACATCAAAATGAAGGTGGAGGTTTGTAAAGGTGGTTAAACCAACAAAGGAAGAGTGGGACAGGTGACATCAGCTGCAAAAGATCGATGATGGATGTTCAATGTTTAGGGAAAGCAATAAGAGATCCAAGAACACAGCCCCTAAGGTAAACAGGAAGCATAATAAGACATAAGTCCTCTGCACCATCCCCAGGAGACACCAACATTAGTGGCACCCAGTTAATTCTTCCTGTGTGGTGAAGAGGAGATTAAAATAAAGAGAATTGGCAGAAAAATCCCCTTCAAAAGCAGTTAGCCCCAAGATTCCTTCCCTGCTCCAATTGTCTCCCACTCACCCCTGCAAGAGATGAAAAAACACGTTCTTGGGGTACAAGATCATCCAACCAGGTGGGTGGAGGCTGCATCCAAAGTAGGGACTTGAGCAAGGTGTACAGACTCCGACCCTCGCCCCCATCTGCTTCTCCGACACTTGCTCCCCACCCCCCAACTATCTGCTCCTGTGGGGAAGTCTGTCACTGCCCATGCTTCCTGGAAGAGGTTTATAACAGTCAGAATCTGAGGATCCAGAGAAGTCCTGAAGAAATAATACAGCATGTTCCCATGTTCCCAAGACAAATAAGATTACCCTGTATCGAGACTCAGGATGCATAAGCCTGTATACATGCTGTAAATATTCGGCCATAAAAATATGAGCAAAAATTAAAAATTATCTGGCATTGAAGAAAGCATCTAACATAAAAGATAGAAAGTAAGATAAAGAGAAGAATGTAACACAAAAGGAACAAAGTATGTGTAGATTTCAAAAATAATTCAGAAACAGTAATTAGCATCCGTGGAAAGATTGGAGAAAATGTTGTAACCATCACACAAGAATAGATTACAATAAAATTGAGGATTGTTAGAGGAAACAAAGAGCTTTTGGAGAAAAAAAAATGTAAGGAAAATCTGAATATAATATTCAGAAATTATCTTCTCAGAGAGAAGGAGAATTATTTTCTCTGAGACTAGAGAAAAAAAGCAACAAGGTGAATAAAAATGAACTAAAGACAAAAAAAAAGTTCGATGGTTAAAAATACAAATCAAAGGAGTTCTAGAAAAAAAGAACAAGTGAAGAGAAAAGTCACTAATGAAATATTACCAGTGAAGATTGTCTCCTTTCCTTGCATACTCCGTAGAGAACCTGCTGGATGGTATATTTGCTGAGCAAGGGTGAGCTCCAAAAAGCAGGAGATGCAGGGCATAGACATGGAGCTCTGTCACGGGAAAAGGCACTAGGCCTGGCAGGGCACTGGTGTGGGTGACCCAGGTGACAACTGTGTGCCATAGAGGGGAGACATGCTGTCCAGACCAGAAGTGGTATGACTCTGAATTAGATTTCTTCAGAAAGATGAAGTTGGCAAAATTGTGATCTCTGGACATCTTTGGAGAGGCTTTGGAAAACTGGTGAAATGCTTAAATGTGCTAAGTATATAACATACTTAAAAAAGAAAATTATTAACTCCAAGAAAAAAAAAACGTTGAAAGAAAGAAAAAGTAATTACAGGCCAGATGCATGCCTGTAACCCCAGCACTTTGAGAGGCTGAGACAAGAGGACTGTCTTAGTCTGGGGGTTGGAGACTAGCCTGGGCAAATTGGCAGGATCTGGTCTCTACAATAAATCAGAAAATTAGCCAAGCGTGGTGGCACATGCCTCTGGTTCCAGCTACTTGGAAGGCTGATGTGGAAGGATTTCCTGGGCCCAGCAGATTGAGGCCGTGTTGGCTATGAGCGTGCCACTGCACTCCAGCCTGGGAGACAATGAGACTCCAACTCAAAGAAACAAAAAAAGAACCAGCCCCCCCTGAAATAAATACAAATAAATATTAAAAAATGGAAAGAAGAGAAAAAAAGCAACCATTTTTCATACAATGCTGTTTCCCAGAAAGACTTATCTTTTAAGACTAAAGTGAGTATCTAGTTGAGTAAAGAAAGGAAATCCAACTTAAGTGTTTTTTGAAAGTAGCATGTCAAGCTTATTAGTGAGCTATGGAATTTACTTAGTTGGTCACAGTGCTTTAACAAAGAGAAATACTACTGGGAATAATAATGTAGAAAATATCAAGATAATGAGAATACTGCAGTCGATGCAGCAAAACATTGGTTGGTGAAACTTGGGTCTGGGTGTGTATGAGTCTGAGTACTTTGTGTGACAGAATTCTCACAAAAATTGTATTTATGAAAGCACATTGCTTAGTCTAGCTTTCTGATTATAAGGAGGGAAAGATACCAGATGGGTGTTGATGTTCACACACACGCAGTCATGGCTGAGCGTGAAACTCCTCTTGCAGAGGTGACTCCAGTAAGACACCCTGCTTAATGGCACAATATGTCCACAGGCTGCGGAAGTCAAAGGCCCTAGGGTGACAATCCAGTCTTACTATTCAATCAGTTTACAAACGCCATAAATCAAACACCAATCAGTTTACAAACACCCTTTTTCCTGTTCTTTTTGACCATATTACTTATAACATGCTTATTTACTTTTGAGGCTTCCTGCAGAACCAGAGATAAATGTGTATGTTGGGTCTACCATGTTTACCCCAGTCTGCCTATGCTGCTTCTGTGATGCCATGAAAAGAAAACAATAAGTTTGGGATAATATTTATTCTCTGACCTTCAGCTTCATCATAAAATAATGAGGTCAGTCTCATTTCCATCTGTCCCTATAACCTACACTTTAAAACTCTAAGTACTGGGGAGGCTCAAGTGGGAGGATCTCTTGAGGCTAGGAATTTGAGATCAGTCTGGGAACAATAGCAAGATTTCATATCTTAAAAAAAAACTAAAAAGAAAAAAAGCAAAATGTGTCCTAGATTTTCTGATGCATTCCTTTCCTGGATTTTGAGATATCTCCTTCCACTTACTATTTTTAGAGTAAATATACATCTTATAATTTGAATAATTAACAATGAGTATTTTATAATTTCATGAGAAATTCTTCCTACTTTTCAGAAAAGTCACGTTAAATCAATGGTATATCCTTACAGGTGAGAGTAACTGGAGTCATGAAACTATTGTAAGCAACATTGAGCAATCTGTTGTTTTACTTTAAAAGATTTCCTAGCCGGGCTCAGTGGCTCAGCCTGTAATCCTGCGCCTTTGGGAGGCTGAGGTGAGTGGATTGCTTGAGCCCACGGGTTCAAGACCTGCCTGGGCAGCGAGACCTCATCTCTACAATAAATCAAAAAATCAGCCGGGCATGGTAGCACATGCCTGTAATTCCAGCTACTTGGAAGGCTGAGGCGGAAGGATCGCCGGAGCCCAGCAGATCGAGGCTGCGGTGGCCAGGAGCGGCCACTGCACTCCAGTCTGGGCGACAGAGTGAGACTCCAACTCAAAAAAAAAAAAAAAAAAAAAAAAGGATTTCCTTGGGCAGAGAGTAGAATGAATTTTGCTTGATTAAGAACATATAGGAGGTTAATTTTTGTGTGTGTGTGAATATGTGTGTGCATTCATGCAGACAGACACTTGTATGCTGGTTGGTATTTAGGTTATGTCACCATTCCTAAAAGAAATCCGAACATAGAGGTGGAGTAGAGTTGGTGAGTGAATTCCTCTTGGGGACTGAGATACTCTAATGAGATGCCTAGACAGATGAAAAACTTTGTAGATTCAGAAACTCTAGGTTAGAGGACACTTCTCATTTGTTTCGTAATGCATTCATCTGAGCCACAGCTTTTCCCTACACATATTTTTTATACCAAGTGTTTTAATGAAAGGGTGTCAAATCATCCCTCTCAGTATGCTATCTAAGGCAGGATTTGGGATCCTCCTGCTCATTGTGGGGATATTTCTCGAGTTTTGTGGCATCTTTTGAACAAACTTCTTCCTATTTGAGGGACATTCTTAGATGTTCCGCCTAGCCAAAACAGAACAAGGACTTGCGTGTACCACCCTCTTGAAGTCAGCCTTCCCCATCAGACACTGTCACGTTTCAACAGTGCCAGCAGCACGTGGCGCTCAGGATGCATTTTTCAGGCATGGATTGCATGGTGGAGGTCATGAGAGCACCAGAACCATGACAGGATAGCCCCGGGTGGAGCAAGATTTTTGAATCTTGAAGTTTAGTCTTCAAGAAAAATTTTCTGGTTCTCCTGGGTAAGTCCTCCCAAATCTTTTTAAATAAACCTACACTATTAAAGTGACTGAAAAACTTTGATTTTCTCCATGTCTTCATATTAGGTGAAGAACTAGGGCATACTTAGAAAATATTAAAAAGAAAAACCATATACAATATAAACAATAAAATCACACTTTCAAATTTCAATTGTCTCTTTTGTCTATCACAGATCTGCTCACTCATCATGTGAGTACGCACTTACTGCCCAAGGCATACAGAGATCCTAAGACAAGCTCTCCTTTACCAGGAATGCACAGTGTAGTGGGAATATAACAACTGAGAAAATTATCGAGGTATTGTTTAACAAGTACTAGAACATAGACATGAACAGAGAGCTAAAGAAAGGGTGGAGGATACCCAGTTAAGATCAAGGGAATCAAGGAAGGCTTCCTAGAGGAAGTGGTATTTAAGTTGAATAGGCACATCTCTTTGTATGACTTAAAAATTTCTTAATCTTTATCCTGGAATTAGAATATATATATATTTTAACACACACACACACACACACACACACACACACACACACACACAACCACAGAATAATGACCTAACATGGTAGACTTTATGCTATTTATCTCTTGCTGCATACCAAATTAGCCCAAAACTGAGTGGTTGAAAGCAACACTAAATATGTATTACTTCCCAAAGTTTCTGTGGGTCAGGAATTGGGAGGAAGGTGACTGGTGAGTTTAGGCTTAGAGACTCTCAAAAGTTTACAGTCAACCTTGGCCAGATATAGAGTCACTATTCTTTTTATTACCTAGTATCAGGCATAGCATAGCATTAGTCCTGTCATGTTCTATTTGTAAGACGTGAATCACCAGTATTTGCAGACATATTTTAAAGTCATCCCATTATTGCAAGTTTATAAGTGAAATGGCTACTCAATATCATTGGGTAGTCAGATTTCTGTCTTGCTGTTCTGTCATCCTCAACAATTGACTTGCATTGTGGGGATCACAAGGTGCCTGACCGAAATTAAGCCATCTAGGCCTTTATCTCAGTAGCAGGAAGGAGAAAACTAGAATTATGTGCTTTTTACCTTTCAAAGAAACTCCAAGGACATCTCAATAAATGCTCCCATTTAAACTCCATAGGCTAGTACTATTTTGCTTCCTCAGCTACAATGGAGGCTGAGAAGCAGTCTTGTATTACTTGTGATAATAAGCTCCACTAAATGCTGGGGTTCCATTTCAAAGGGAAATAGTGAAAGTGGATGTTAGGGCAGAGTCAATGAAATCATTTTCAAAAGACAGCCAAGAGTGGCTGGGCATGGGAGCTCATGCCTGTGATCCCAGCTACTTGGGATGCTGAGTTGAGAATATTTCTTGAGCCCAGGAGTGGAGACTGCAGTGAGCTGGGATTGTGCCATTGTACTCCAGCCTGGGTGACACAGCCAAGAGACTTCTGGTTCTAGTCAAAATGGAGTAGCCTTGTTCCTCTCAGGTCCTCTTCCTTACAAGTAACACAACCCTGGAAACAGTTCAAAAAATAAACATAGGAAGGCTCTGAAACGTGAGAAGAAGGGGGTGGGTTTCTTAGAGTCCTCAAGACTTGAAAAAAACAAAAAACAAACAAAAAACACGACAACAAAAAAACAAAAGTGAGCTCCCTGGGCTCATTTTTACCTTTATACCTCAAGGCACGGCAGAAGGGTCCAAACTGGAAGTGTCCATGGAAACAGACACAGATTAGAAAAATATCTGATTTTCTCTAGCCAAAGGGTAGACTTACAATGGAATATATTATTGGCAATAACCACTCTACCTCAGTCAAACATCAATGAATAGACTGTAATTCTATTCTCTGCAATTTCAGTGTGGAGCTGAGCCTCCCACCTCACCAGGTATCAAAAGACTGAACAAGGCAGTTCAGCACTCCACTTTCTCCCAACGACTGATGACAGTAAGTCCAATGGGGAGTCAAACCTCCATCCACACCAGGCATCTCCAAGGGTGACTGAGGTACTTGGAGGACAACCTGGTTAACATTCCTGCCCTGACTCCATCCTTTAACGTCAGAGGGCTCCAGGGTAGTTGAGTTTTTACCCCACTCTTTAGAAACCAAAAGATGTGTGTCAGCCTTATAATTCCTCCCCACCAGATGTAATCAGGGTTCAGTGAGAGCCTTGGTTCCTTGACCTGCCCCTCAATTCAAAGGAAGGAGGTATCTTACTTTTGCCAGGAAGATGTTAGCATAACTAAACAGCCAACCCAACCATTTTCAAAAAGCAGTATGAGTAAGTGTTCCACTTTTGCAGCAGTAGGTTGGCAAGACACAGTGGGAAAGCTGAATTTACATATACCAAGCATATCTATAATTCAATAAGGGGTGCCTACTAAAAAGAGATTAAATGGAAACCAGTCTGAACAATATCCAAAATGAGAAAGATAATCAACACATATCAATACCAAGATGAATCAGTTTGTTTGAATTAGCTGACACAGGTTATTGAAGCATTAAAATGCTCCAACAATCTGTTACACATTCTCTAGAAACAAATGGAAAAATAAGAAGCCTTAGTAAAGAAAAATCAATGATAAAAAGAATAAGATGAAAATATGAATATTTTAGAAACGAAAGATATAATATAATGTAATATCTAAATGATGGGGTGATGATGATAGAGCAGAGAATAAATGAAATTGAAAACCACTAATTGTATCAATTGAATTTATCCAGTCTGAACGTCTGAGAGAAACTAGACAGAAAAAAATGTACAGAATTTTGGTGACCTGTGGAACAATAGCAAAAGAGCTAATTTTATGTTATTGGAGTCAAAGGGAGAAGAATGAGAAAGAGACACAGACAAGGTACTTGGGGAAAAATAATAGGTGAAAACCCCCAATATGGAGAGGCATTCACCTACAGATTCAAGGGACAAATTAGTACCAGATAGGGTGCACCTGAAGAAATGTATCACACACACAACCTGAATTTCTGCAAGCTAAAAATAAAGGAAAACATCTTAAAATTTACTGGGGGAGATGCTGCATTACATAGAGACTAATACTTCACATGGCAATGGGTTTGTCATCTGAAACTGAAATCATGGAGGACGAAAGGAAAGGGCACACCATTTTTCAAGTGCTGAAATAAAAGTACTGTGAAATGTGAATTCCACATCTGGTGAAACTATCATTCAGGAATGAAGACAAAATAAAGACATTCATAGAAATAAGAACACTAAAAGCAGATGTCACTACCAAATCTGCCTTTGAAGTATGGCTAAAGGAAGTTGTCTAAACAAAAAGAAATGATAACAAAAAAGACTTGGAACTTCAGAAAGGAAATAAGAACACTGGAATGGGTAAAAAGAAGAGTAAATAGACTATTCTCATGAGTTTTCTTAAACATGTTTAATGGTTGAAGCAAAAATTATAACTTTGAACATTATATAATGTAGTGTCTCGTATATGTAAAGAAAATATTCAAGACAATTATACATAAAAAGTAAACTCTAAATGGAGATAAGTGTTCTAAATTTTGTATAAGGAGATAAAACCTCAATATTGATAGAAGATTATCACAGTTAAGTATGACTACTTCTAGGCCTTTT
Organism: Carlito syrichta; assembly: GCF_000164805.1. Lineage (NCBI taxonomy): Eukaryota > Metazoa > Chordata > Mammalia > Primates > Tarsiidae > Carlito > Carlito syrichta. The sequence goes on from NW_007259739.1 coordinate 182,634, forward strand.
GGCTAAGATCAAGTGTAGAGTATGTATATTTTATTGCTTAAAGCCACAAAGATAGACCATATCTTTGGTCATAAAGTAAATCTCAACAAATATAAAATAATTGAAGTCATACAAAGTATTTCTTTGATCATATGGAAAAAAATTAGAAATTAAAAACAAAGAATAATCTACAAACGCTTGGAAATTAAACACCACATTCCCAATCTATGAGTCAATGCAGAAGTTTGAAAGAAAACCAAAAATGCAATAAGCAAAATAAAAATGAACACAAGGCATATCAAAATATGTGGGATGCAGCTAAAGTAGTGCAAAGAGGGCAATTTATAGCATAAATTGCTTATACTAAGAAATAATAAAGTTCTCAAATTAATATTCCAATTTCCTACCTTAAGAAATTAAAACAAAGACAAGTTAATATACCAAAACACACAGAAAGAAGAAAATAATAAAAGAAGAGAAGAAACCAATACAATTGAAAATAGAAAAATAAGAAGATAGAATCAATGGAACAAAAGCTGGTTTTGAAATAAAAATGATAAACCTCTAGCAAGTCTAACAAACATTGGGAGAAGAAATAGGCTGGGTTCAGTGGCTCAGCCTGTAATCCCGCACTTTGGGAGGCCAAGGTAAGTGGATTGCCCGAGCCTGAGGGTTCGAGACCCGCCCGGGCAACTTGACGAGACCTCATCTCTACAATAAATCAAAAAAATTAGCTGGGCGTGGTAGCACGCGACTGTAGTTCCAGCTACTTGGAAGGCTGAAGTGGAAGGATCGCCGGAGCCCAGCACACTTCCCTTGCTAATGACTTATTTTTCAAGGTTCACAAGTCTTATATCTTAACCGACATGTTTCTTTGCTTCCGCAGTATCTTCTACAGATCTCTGGTGGAAATATGTTAACATTTGCTATCTCTGATCTTGTCATTGGTAGAACAATGCTCTGATTGTCTGTCCTCTGGGGAACTAATCCTTCCTCCACCTACAAATCAAAAACTTGACAGAGACTGCTTCCTATCCCTCCTGAAGGTTGGGTTGCCATTGTCTACTCATCCTCTGCCACAGGGATTTGTCCAGGGGTGGGTATGTAAGCAAATAAAAACCATGTGATTCACAGACAGAACTGCTGAAACTTCTAAGGTAGAGGAACTGTCCATTACTGTGGATGAGTTAGAGGAACAGAATCTCTCCTTTTTCAGGGATGTGAAATTTGTAAGTGCTGTGGCCATCATTCAAGGCTGTGGAAGCACTTGTATTTGCTGGGTAGAGTTTCATGTTGTAAAGCTGGTTGATTAAGCGGGCTCATGATGGAGAAACACAAATCGGTTTGTCTGAGCTCTCTGAGGTTGTCTACCTCTAAACTTTTCATGTATAGTATGGCAACTAAAGCACATTTCAGTGTCCCTCATATTAAATCAGGAAGAAACCTATCTTTACTCATTATACTCTCATTAAATTATTAATTTATGAGTTTTTCTCCCAAAAAGGGAATGAGCCTTTTGTAGAATGGGATTATGAGCAGCTTATTCACATTTTATCCTGAGTTTCCAGATGATTGCATAACATTTAGAGAACAATCAATACATATGTTTAAAATAAATAGCACAAGAATGGTTTTTTAACTTTGAGGGAGAAACAATGTACATTATTTGTGAAACATTTCATATTTTAGCTTAATTTTCGGTCAAATACTTTCTTGACTTTCAATTGTCTCACACAGAACAGGATGCCTGACATAGTACTATTATAAACAATTACCATAACTCTCTTAATACACCTGCCTCATATGAAGAGAATGTGCCATTTCTCCAAGAGGACAGAATTAAGTGGTGAGCATTTGCATTAGCACTGGGGATATTTTTATCCTTTGAAAATAGTTAACTGATAACAATTTAATAGGGAATGATACATGAAATCTGTTTTGTACTAGACAGCTAAAAATAAATAAACAGCAAAATTTACGAAGGTAAACATAAAGGGTTCTTTGTAGATCTTGATATCGAAACCCTATAGCCATTTTAGAACAAAATATTCTACCAGGACAAATAGCATTGTGAGTCAAAGAACAAACTCATTCCACACATATTCTTATATTAAAATCACTAAATTAATAAATATGCAGATCTAACAAAAATTTAAAAACACGTTGGTGTAAATATCAAGGATAGAAGAGCTTTTAAAAATATTGTTTACATGCAGATTTTTAAATTTGATAATTTTTTTTTTTTTAGAAAGTAGGATTTATTGAGAGGACAGAAAAGCTCCCATAGTGGGAGGGGACCCAAAGAGGTTGCCCAAATTTAATAACTTTAATATAAGAATGTATACATGTACATAGAGTAAAATTATTTTAAAATATTCTTTTTCTTTTTTTTTTTTTGAGTTGGAGTTGCACTCTGTTGCATAGACTGGAGTGCAGTGGCATGCTTACGGTCACCACAGCCTCGACCTGCTGGGTTCAGGTGATCCTTTTGCCTCAGGCTTCCAAACAGCAGGAACTACAGGCATGCGACCCCATGCTTGGCTAATTTTTTCTAAATTTATTGTAGAGGTGAGGTCTCACCAATTGTCCAGGCTGGTCTCAAACCCATGGACTTAGGCAATCTGCTCACCTCGGCCTTCCCAAAGTGCTGGGCTTACAGGCTTAAGCTACTGCACCTGGCCCTAAATATTCTTAAACATTATATTTTATCCTTTTTTGTGCCAGTACTGTATACCCTTAAGAAAATTTGTATATTTATAATTAATGCTCACTGTAATTTTTTAAACAAAGTTTTTAATCTAAAAAGTCAAAAATATATTTCAATTTTTTAAAAAAACAAATTTTAATTGCCTTATTGGCTACCTTCCCATATCATCTACTCACTAATCAATTAACTTAATCAGATTCATCCTCTAGTTTAAATGTTAAAAAACTGCCTTTTAAAGAATTACAGTAATTGAACTGATTGGTGTGCTCTCACATCTATTGCAGCTTTTAAATTCTGTTTATCTACTGAATGCTTTAGATTAACTTGGCTTAAATGGAGTCATCTTTAAAAATAAACAAGCAAAGACCTGTTAGCTTCCTATTCTAGCAATTCTATTCTGTCATCTGTTTGTGTATTTTTGGTTCCCCCAATGCAAATCTTAATAATTACTGCTATTTTCTATTAAATTAAGAACAAATGTTTTATAAAATATATGGCTTCAGTAAATACAATTTCAAAATGAAGACACAAAATGCTCCTTTTTGACATATTTTTATAGTGTCAGCAGGTCTTTAATTTACTCCTGAGTATTTAGTACCTGTAATTATGGGTATTAATAGTAATGCTTTGATTTTTCCTCTTTTATATGCTTAACCTAAGTTCATTGATGGATTTGGTGTAAGGTATCACCCTAGGTGGTTGCCTTTTATAGCTCAAGTGTTGTTTCCCTGCCTTATATAATGACATTTTTCAGAAATGACCACATTTTGTTATTATGATAACTTATCTACCACTAAACTACAACTCTTGGTGAAGTCAGACACTTGGAAGTCCCTTAATGCCCAGCTGGCTATAATGGGAAGACAAACAAGATTTGCTTGGTTGGCAAACATTTCTGCATAAAAAGATAGAGGCAAGCTTGGTCAATTCCACTCTCCGCTAACCAGTCGGATGGCCTGCTGCTCTTCTGGCTTCATGCTGCTGAGAGTTTGAGTCCTAGCTGTCAGCATCATCATTTAAAACAAGGATTAAAGTGCTCAAGATGGAAGTGAAGTGGCTTTTGCCTTAACTTAACAAGTTCCATGGCTTAATGATTCTCTATATTCCTGACTTTAATTATAGATGAGTTCTGGCTTTTACTGAAATAGAGAAATAGTATGCAATAGGTAGCTAAGGAGAGATATGAGGACAGTGGAAGTGAAGAACACAGACAGAAGATGGCTCCAATAGAGATGTTTCTATAGAGAGAGGGAAAATCTAGAAGTATGGTCATCCTGGAGAGCTTTATGGAACCTCAAATCCTTCCTTAGTATTTGCTAGTTGTGGGATCTTGGGCCAGTGGGGGAGACCAGAAGACATTATGCATATAAAGTGCCTGGCTCTGTGCCTGGCACATGGATGATAAATTCATCCTTCCCTACATATCTTCATGATGGCCAAGGATAACAAAGTAGCGTGTTTCTATAGTAGTTGAAAAAGAAGTTAGCCTGCGAAAGACAACTGTGTTTGAGTGCATGCATCACTACATGCTTAGCAATCAACTTTCTAGAGCTGTGGTAAATATGAAAATGAGGGTACAGAAACCTAGAGAAAAAAATGAATTTTAAAAATATCCCCCAAAATGTCTTGCACATATCTGATGATAGATATTTATAGATTGTTTAGCAAAAAGGCAAAGAAACAAATATGAAAGCATGTTCAAGTTGAGGTGGCCCCACTACTGGCTTTTCATAATGTGTGCAAACTGTGATTCTACATGAGGTGACAAAGGGGACAGCAAAGGGGCTGGAGCCCTGAAGACTTGTGTCCTGCTGTGAATTCTGATTTTGCCAAGTATGATCAAAACCCCAAACAAGTCCCAACCCTGCTACTTCATTTTATGGCACAGTGTCTTGGTCTACCCACCCCACATGTATCACCCACCTTCTGCTTTTTTAGCTTCTTCAGTTTCCCAGACTGGTCCCCTCATCCAACTGAGAAGCAGTCTGTGATGTATTTCCCTGTCTACCCAGCCACCTTGACTTGCAGGGTTCATGTCTTGCTTCCCACCTCATCCTCTTCCCTATTCTTCCCTGCTGTGCTTTGCTCTCAGCAAACTTTCAATTAATCCCCACTGAGGGGTTAACTGGTAACCAAGGAGTTAACTGAAGTGCGACTCTCCCTAGAATTATGCAAACCTTGAAAGCAGTCTCTTCGAAGACCCAAAAGTTGTTATATAGAGAAGCTGACAGAGAAACTTTCCCTGTAATTAATAACATCACAACCTCACACAGAGGAGACTTCCACTCTCACTACCAAAGTGCCCAGTCACTTAGTGTAGACAACGGCAATGGCTTTGGAAAAAGAGGCTTAGGAAGCTACTAGTGGGGTGAGCTGGACCACACCAGGCCAACACAGACACATGGGAGACACGCTTACTCTATGTCTTTTGACTTTATAATTTCAAACTTGCAATTTGCTGTTAAATCCTACTCTACTGTCAGGTCTGAACATTAAGACTCTAACAGTTGTGTTCTCCCAAGATGCAACTGTCATTCTTGTTCTTCAACAAATTTCACAACTTGGAGCAGTTTCTGTGAGCTATGTTTTGGGAAATTGCTGGTGGAAGCTAGATGTGAAAACATTCTATGAACATTGCAGAGCCAGTCACAAAAATGGATGCATTTTTTTGGGGGAAATGTGTTAAAAATTAAAAGCATACGTGCTTCCATAAATCGAAAGGCAACCATGTTCGCCTTTGACGACAATAATTGTGCTAAACTGTAGGTTGGATGCTGAGTAAGGAGTGCTAGAGTCATTTCTCATCAAGTGTGTTGTAGCAAATAGCACCCATCTTTTTAAGAAGTGGATTACAAAAGTCAGAAGGTCACTGCTAATTTAAACATCACAGACTTCTATCACATTAGAGTTTCACTGAAAGCACAATGTCTGCTTTCCCTATTAGATTTAAATTATAGAAAAAATAAAGAGGCTTTAAAACATAGTGAGATGTTCCTAATAAGAAGGAAATATTTCTTCAAATTACCAGGTAGAGAGGTGAGGATGAGAGCCTAGGGTGCTGAAGGATCAAGGATAAGAAGGAGGTGACAGTGAAGTAGGGACCACTCTTCACAAAGTATTAAACAAAAATTTTCACATGATATAATACATGACATGCCACTCTAGGAGTAGGGAAAATATGTATCTTTGAAGAATTAGCACACACTCATGTTTTTAAAGTTTTTTTGACATATGTTTATATCAATTAGGGCCTCCCTGAGCTGCAACTGTAGCTTCTGTGTTTTCTCTTGTCTTACTTCATTTATCACAGTGGAAATAGGGAAATTGAAAAAGCCCTTTTTTCAGTATTTAAAAAATCAGCAGTTTATTTTCTATATACATATTACATACACTTACACACTTCCCACCATACATATTATACATTCATTTTAAAGTATATTTTAAAATAAAAATTAACATTACTGATTGTTTGATTTTTATTGTGACATAGTTTGAAAAATGTTATATAAGATCGGTATGAAAAACGTGTAATGTGGCTATTCAAGTAGTTTCTGATGTTTGGAAGCCACAAGAAATTTTCTGATGTCATAGCTTTGGGAGATGTAGCTTTGGCTGAAATATCTAATAATTCAAACAGACACACAACAATATTACAATCTTTTAGCTTCCAGAATTCTCTTGACCTATGTGCAACATTTACTTCACCTAAACTCTGAAAATATAAGAGATTCTCTTTATGGATTCTCTCTACAGGGAAATAATCAGCGCTTTCCTTCTAGCTTATTTAGAACACGTATAAAAGTCAAGGAAAGCCAAGTATTTTTGCCATATACGGAGGGTTGGAACACAAAATAGTGTTACGGCTTCAATGCTTCTCATTTTGCAGGAAGAAGACTGCAGGCTTCTAAAGTTTTTGATTCAGGTTCCAGGTTCTAAAACACAGCTGCCAGGAGTTTTTATAAAAGGAACACGCACCTACAGTACGTGGGCGGCATGGGTGCACTCGAACGCCCCGCCTGGCGATGACTCTCTCTCTCGAGAAAAGAAACTTCAGCCTTTCCCATGACGGTGTGCGCTCGGGAATGATCCAGAAGTCCACAAGGACTCGACATTCCTGGGATCGCTCAGCCTTCCCAGACCTGGGGGGCGGCCTCGCTCGGGGGCGGAGCTGGCACGGGAGGCCTCCAGGACGGAGGGTCCGGGGGTCCTTCCCCAGTGATGTGAAGTTTCTCCAGGCGTCGTTTCCCACGCCCGCCTGAGCACCCTCGGAGTCGCGGGCGGGGGCGGCCGAGGAGGCGCGCGTTCGTCGCCGCGAGCAGCGCGGGCCGAGGCTCTTCG